>NC_045440.1:32012813-32312813 GCF_002776525.5 Piliocolobus tephrosceles | reverse complement strand
GATAAAAGACAATTGTGCATAGTGGTCAAGACTGAGGAATCTAGGGATGGGCTCCTGAGGTTTAAAATGTGGCTTCACTACTTGCTAGCTGTGTGACTGAGGGATACTTACCTAACCCCTCAGTGCCTAAATCTCTCTTCTGCAAAATGCCAATGTTGTAATGCTGTGATGATTAACTACACACTTAGAATACTGCCTGATACACTGAACACACTACTTAAATACCAGCTACCACTCCTATGTAGCTGGTATTGATGCTTGTGTTGAGTCACAATAATGACAGCAGCAAGAGTAAAGGGAGAAGATATAAGGAATAGTGCTATGGTTTGGATATGATTCATTTGCCCCCCCCCCCCCCCCACATCTCATGTCGAAAGTTGTTTCTTAATACTTTGGGTGGGGTTTCTTTGCCCCCCCCCCCCCACCCCACATCTCATGTCGAAATTTGATTCTTAATACTGGAGGTGGGGCTTGGTGGGAGGTGCTTGGATCATGGGGGCAGATGACTCAAGAACGGCTTGGTGCCATTCTTAAAAGGAGTAAGTGATTTCTCACTCTTAGTTCCCACAGAGCTGATTGTTAGAAACAGCCTGGCACATTCTCCTCTTCCTCTTACTTCCTCTCTCACTGTATGATCTCTGCACACAGTACCTCTCTTGTGCTTTCCACCATGAGTAGAAGCAGCCTGAGACCCTCACCAGAAGCAGATGTTGGCACCATGCTTCTCGTACAGCCTGCAGAACCATGAACCAGATAAACATATTTTCCTCATAAATTACCCAGCCTCAGGTATTCCTTTATAGCCACACAAATGGACTAAAAAAAAAATAGAGAGAAAATAATGGCACTGCCCAAAGTAAAGTCCCTCTTAAGAAAGGAAATAGTGTATGTAAATGATCCAGATGTATTAAGAATTTAATAATTCAGTCCAAGTATTTAAAAGTAAGGCCCAATTGTTTATAACTACTTTACAAGGAGGAAGGAAGGGAGTGTTTTCCATTTAGAACATTGCCCAGTTCCTCAACACCAATTGTTCAGTGTCTTTTTCTAGTGACTACATCTCAATACACACTTTTAGGACTGTCCTGTGCACACTGGGGAGGAAGGATGGACCGTACAACACTTAGGTAGGGTTGATGAAACCACAAAACAGATAGAGTTAGCTTATGATACTAACTAGGGCAAAGAGGCATAATCCTTTATTTATGAGTCAGCAATCCTACACCACCCCTCAAAGAGCTATTTAAGAGGATAACATATATAAACATTCTCATGGTATTTGTCTAGTAAGCACTTCAGATCTATAAACGGTAATAGTGTTTGCATTACAGGATCAAGAGTTTAACCTTCTCCAACTACTGACAAATAGTGCAGAGGGGACAATTGCTCCATGAACCCTTCTGTGCTTTGGAATTTTCCATTTAAATTAATCCTAACCCCAAAGGAAGGAACAGGCTATGGGGGATCAGGACAAAAGTGATAACAGTAATAGTAGCAATATTTTCATGTACTGCACTGCTACAATGTGCAAGCATTGTGATAAGTGTTTTACATGCACGAGCTCATTTAATCCTCCTACATACCCTATAGAAGTAGGTCTGTAGAAGGAAAGCAAGGCTTAAGGAAAGAAGCAACTTCTACAAGGTTATATAGTTAGAAAATATTGAATCTAGGATTCAAGCTCAGTTCTCCCTGAGTCCAGAAAAGGGTTCTTATGCCCATATGTTATGTCAAATATAGGAAAGTCCTTGTTTTTTTACACACAAGAGGTTATAGTAGGGACTGGTCTGGTCAGTGAATCAGTAACATTTGTGCTCACTCTTGCACAAATTTGTTGAATGAGTGAGTTCATATGGGAATCTGCTTTTGTTGCTTCTGCTGCTGTTATTGTTTTCTTTCTTTGGTAATTGATGACATGAAAAAAAACACAAAGAGTGAAAATAAGCCCCTTTTCTGAGAAAACTAAAACCCCTGAGATGCAAATGAAATATTCAAGGAAGAGAAGGTGCATTTAAAGAAAAGCTAAGGCCCTGCCTGCTGCAGGCAAGTGTGCTCCCTGATGGGTGGGCTGCTGCCCAGCAGAACCAGAGGTAAGACATTGGTTCCTTTAGCAGCAGCCATGGCACAAGCCCTGTGGAGGGACTGTTGGCTGTGGCTCCCCCTGCAATCTACCATAATGCAGCGAGTGAGTGTCATTAATAATCATTAGCGTAAGGCTTACAGGTGTTACAGCAGATGTTGCCTGGCAGGAAAACTGGCAGCATCTGAGAACACAAACGGGGAGGTAATTTTTATCATGGGACAATTCTCAAAAGATGTCCAGCCTAATTCAAAATGTGTTCACTCTCCCAGCCTTCATATATGATGGGATCTTCACCTCATCTGACCTGCCCAGGAATTAGATGCCCCTCCTATGGGCTCCTAATACTCTACAACCTACTTCCATCGAAACCTCGATTCCACTGAATTATGATTTTTTGTGTGTTTATTCCTCTCACTAGATTGTGAGTTCTTTGAAGAATGAAGACCTCTTTCATTGATCTTTGTGTCTCTAGCATTCAGCACTTGATAAGTGCTCAGTTATTGTTGAACGAATGAGTGAGTAAATGAATGAGTGAAGAAATGGATGCATGGATGGATGGGGGGGTGGGTGGATGGATGGATGGATAGATGGATGGATGGATGGGTGGATAGGTGGGTGGGAGGGTGGGTGGATGGATGGGTGGATGGGCAGATGGGTGGACGGATGGATGGGTGGGTGGGTGGGTGGATGGATGGATGGATGGATGGATGGATGGTGGGTGGATGGAAAGGGCAGCCTACATGCAAAATGTTTCAACCAACCTTCACTCTCCAAAGCAAACGTCTCAAAAATGACCTTGAGAGCACTCTACATTCACAAGAATATCACCTTACCTTAGGAAAACCTTTTATTATTTTACCGTTCTTGCACAGCCACAACCCTATTTAATTCTCAAAAACAGTCTTTTATGACATATTGGGAGAATGTAATCAACTCATTTCACAAATGAGGAAAGTAGCTCACAAAGGATAAGTGACTTTCCCAATGTCAAGCAGTAGGAAGGTGGCAGAGTTGGATTCTCATCCACACTTCCTGATGACCACCCTGTGGGCTCTTCCTGCCACTACACCACACCGTTTGCAAGTATTGTTTCCCTGCTACTAGGGAAGCAGTTTTCACTTAGAATGAGGCTCTACCATGTGATTACCAACCTGAGCAGACTTCTGTATACTTGCAGCATAGAACACAGAATCCTTAAGCCCTCCTGCCAATTCACTGTTAGAGGAAACTGGCATTTCTGTTCTCCTAGAATTGGTGACTAGAGACCAGAGATGAGGACAAAGAGGCAATAAGCATCCCACATTATACTGAGATTCTTTAATGATGGGAGCCAGGCACCTTCCTGAGGAGACAGGAAAGAGTGTGTTCTCTCTAATCTTCAGAGTTAAGTGCCCTAGTAAAGACTAGCAATGATTGCGAGTAGAAGCAAATGGTATTCAATCTTCATTTGCTTATCTAATTTAAACAGATAACTTTTTATTCTGCTCTATACCTAGATAGACATGCGAAGCTTCACATATTAGGACACAGAGAAGGAAAAAATGTATAGCAGCTCTACGCCCAGTAGCTGTATTTGGCATAGGAAGAATGACAGGGTTTCCTGGGAGTCAAGTGGAAAAGTAAAATGATAGCCTGATTTTCAAATATAATTGAAAGTTCACAAAAGGCCAGGTTGTTATTCGAAGGATAGAGCCCTAGTTGGGGAATGTGGCATCCTGACACATGGGAAAGCATGATGGTTAATGTTAGGGGTTGATGTGACTGGAAGGGGAAATGGCTGTTTCTGGGTGTGTGTTTAAGGTTGTTTCCAGATGAGATTAGTGAGTGAGTCAGTGAACTGAGGGAGAAAGTCCTGCCCTCAAAGTAGGGGGCAGCATCCCATGGGCTGGGGGCTCCACTAGGACAAAGCAGGTGGAAGACAGGAGATATTCAGCTCCCTCTTGCTTTCTCTCTGTCTCAGAGCAGGATGCCTTTTTCTCCTCCTGCTTTTGGACATCACACTCCAATTTTGTTGGCCTTTTGGCACCAGAGGACTCCCAGAGCCTTTCAGGCCTTCGGCCTCAGACTAAGGGCTGCAGCATCAGCTTCCCTGTTTCTCAGGCTTTTGGACTTTGAACCATGCCGCCCACCTCTCTAGTTCTCCAGCTTGCAGGTGGCCCATCAGGAACTTCACCTATGTGATTGTGTGAACCAATTTCCCCTAGTTAGTTTCCTTTCATATGTATCCCAGTGCTTCTGTCCCCCTGGAGATGTCCCCTTAACACAGGTAAGTGGATGACCTTGAAGATACTGGCTTCCAAACTCTCCTGAACATTCATAGTTGTAAACCCAGAAAATCTGAGAGAGGTCTCATTTAATTTAGAAGGTTTATTTTGCCACGGCTGAGGACACATGCCCATGACACAGCCTCAGGAAGTCCTGACGACCTGTGCCCAAGGCGGTGAGGGCATAATTTGGTTTTATACGCTTTAGGGAGACATGAGACACTAATCAATATAGTAAGAAGTACACTGGTTTTGTCCAGAAAGGCAGGGAGAACTTGAAGCAGGGAGGGGTCTTCCAGGTCACAGGTAGGTGATAGACAAATAGTTTCATTCTTTTGAGTTTCTAATTAGCTTTTCTCCAAAGGAGCCAATCAGAATATGCATTTATCTTAGTGAGCAGAGGGATGCCTTTGAATAGATGCTCAGGTTTGCTCTGAGCAGTTTTCTGCTTGAATTTTCCTTTTAGTTTAGTGATTTTGGGGGCCCAAGATATTTTCCTTTCAATAGTCTATACATATGTCTCATACCTCCCTCTTAAGAAGTAGCCGCCGGGCACAGTGGCTCAGGCCTGTAATCCCAACACTTTGGGAGGCTGAGGCAGGCAGATCACGAGGTCAAGAGATCGAGACCATTCTGGCCAACATGGTGAAACCCCGTCTCTACTAAAAAAATACAAAAAATTAGCCAGGTGTGGTGGTGCGTGCTTGTAGTCCCAGCTACTCGGGAGGCTGAGGCAGGGGATTTGCTTGAACCCCGGAGGCGGAGATTGCAGTGAGCTGAGATCGCACCACTGCACTCCAGCCTGGTGACAGAGCGAGACTCCATCTAAAAAAAAAAAAGAAAGAAAGAAAGAAAAAACTAACTAGCACTGATTTGGCAGTTCCTCAAAAAGTTAAAAAGAATTACCATAAAAGTCAGCAATTCCATTCCTAGATATATACCCCCAAAAAATGAAAACAGACTCGAACAGATAATTGTACTTCAGTGTTCATTAGAGCATTATTCACAATAAACAAAAGGTGAAAACATCCCCAAAATCCATCAACTGATGAAGGGATAAATAAAATAAAGTATACGCATACAATAGCTTATCCAGCCATTTAAAAAATGGAGTCCTGACCTGTGCTACAACATGGATGAAACTTTTAAACATTATGCTAAATGAAATAAGCCAGACATGAAAGGACATTTTGTGATTCCGCTTATATATGCAGAATAATCAAATTAATAGAGACATAAAGTACATTAGAATTTGCCAAGAGCTGGCCAGGCGTGGTGGTTCGCGCCTATAATCCCAGCACTTTGGGAGGACAAGGCAGGTAGATCACTTGAGGTCAGGAGTTAGAGACCAACCTGGCCAACATGGCAAAATCCCTTCTTTACTAAAAACACAAAGGCCTGGTGGGCACCTGTAATCCCAGCCACTCAGGAGGCTGAGACAGGGGACTCACTTTAAGCTGGGAGGTGGAGATTGCAGTTAGCCTAGATTGTGCCACTGCACTCCAGCCTGGGTGATAGAGCGAGACTCCATCAAAAAAAAAAAAAAAAGAAAAGAAAACTTGCCAAAAGCTTGGGGATGAGGGACTGGAGAAGGATTGCTTAATGCGTACACAGTTTCTATATGGGGTGATGGAAAAGTTTTGGAAATACTAGTGATAGTACAACATGGTGAATATACTTAATGCTGCTGAATTGTACATTAAAAATGTTAAAATGGTATGTTTTATGATATGTTATATATATTTTGTAATACTAAAATTTGAGTTTTTAAAAATTAAAAGTAAAACTACCACTTCCCTGTGGCCCTGTACTGGGAGATGCTGCAGGCTCTGTCCTGCAGTTAACAAGGCCATCTCTCGAGATGCTTCCACTTCCTCTCCTGGATATTAACTAGAGTTAAATCTCAGCATAATATAGCCAGAATTAAATAATCTAGCTTAAAAAAGGATTATAGTTTAAAAGAGTTAAGAGTTTATTATATACAGTTCAAAATTATGATTGCATTCCTTGGAAAGCTCAGAGAACACACCATTTACCAAAGCTATCAGGAACATATTGGGAAGAAGGCACAAGGCTCCCTCCCCTCTGCAGGCCAGAGATGGTGGTAGGTGGGAGAGGCCATTATGGAATAGTGCTTCTGAAGCAATAGAGTTTAGGTGGCAGAAGCCAGGAGTTTGCAATTATTATAACAGCATACAAAGTCAGGGCAGTAGCCAAGAGTCTTGATTGCAGAGTGTTTTGCAGACGTTTAATAAAGCATCCTAGTGGCAAAAAGGGTCAGGGGAGGGTCAGGCAGCCAACAAAGTCACTGCTTGACAATCAAAAGAAAGCAAGAATGAGTGAACAGGAGGAGTCTGAGGAAGTGAGTGCAGTAAAAAGTCACCATCTCTTGCCCAGATACCATCCCTAAGCCAGTTGTCAGAACTAGAACTGATTGCCCATACACTGGCAACACCAGGGCAAGTATATACCCTAATGATTCCCTAGTCCTTCTTCAAATGGACCTATAGCCATTTAGTTGGGCTAGAGTTACCCTCACATTGAGATCTTGGCCTTTGAAGTAAGAGCTATAGAAAGTGGAAGACCACATAGAAGTCTCTGCAACTGTCTCCCTCCATCCTGCCTTAGACATGAATTAAAAACAATATTGCATCCTGGGGGAAATGTCAGAGATTAGTTATACCCTTAAGCATCTAAATAATGCAGAAATGGTAGTCCTTATATCTTCATTTAATTCCAGTTCATCCTTGCAAAAGCTGGATGATTGCTGGGGAATGAAATGACAGTATACCACATGAACTCAATCATTAGCCCCAACATTGCCACCACACAAAAGGTTATGTTGTTGCTGGAGCAGACTATTATGGAATCAAATAAATGATACATAACCATGGATTTGGTGTATGCATTCTTTCTATTGCAACTAGAAAAGAGGATTCAAAACAGTTCACATGGAATTGACATGGAATAGATAATAATATACATCAACACTTTTGGCCCAGGGCTATGCTAACTCTTCCACTTGCCTCATGGTCTATTCCAAATGCACCTGTACTGCCTGAATATCACACATAATATCACATTTATTGATACATTATATTGATGACATTATGCTTACCCAGCAAACTGAGCAAGAGGTAGCTAGTATGCTAAAAGCTATGTTAAGACAACTACATCCTGAGGTCTCATTGACCTTTCACTGCAATAAAGTGTTTAGGCATCCAGTGGGCAGGAGAATGCTGAGATAACCACTCTAAGGAAAAACACAGAGTACATGCAAGGGAAGAAAATTTGACCTTATCTTCCATCATACACAAAAGTCAACTCAAAATGGATTAGAAACTTAATCCTAAGACCTGAAACCATAAACCCTCTAGAAGAAAACAGAGGGGGAAAGCTTCTCAACATTGGCTTTAGCAATAATTTCTTGAAAGTCAAAGGCAACAAAAGTAAAAAGAGACAAGTAAGGCTACATCAAACTAAACAGCTTCTGCACAGCAAGGAAAACAATCAGCAAAATGAAAAACCAACCTACAGAATGGGAGAAAATATTTGCAAACCTTTTCATCTGATAAAATATTAATAGACAAAATATATAAGGAACTCCCCTACAACTCAACTGCAGAAATAAAAATAAAATAGAATAGCCTAGTTTTTAAAATGGGCAAAGGAATTGGATAGACATTTATCTAAAAAAGAGACACAAATAACAATAGCCAAGATGTGGACTCAACCTGAGTGCCCATTAATGGATGAATGGATAAAGAAAATTTGGTAAGTACATACAATGGAATATTATTCAGCTTTCAAGTAAAAAGGAAATTTTGCCATTTGCAACAACACAGATGAACCTGGAGAACATTATGCTTAGCGAAATAAGTCAGATAGAGAAAGACAAATACATGATACCACTTATATGATGAATCTAACATAGCCAACCTCATGGAAGCAGAGAGTAAAATGGTGGTTGCCAGAGGCTGGGGAATCAGGGAGGTATTAGTCAAAGAATACAAAGTGTTGCTTATACAAGATGAGTAAGGTAGAGATCTAATGTATAGCATAATGCCTATAGTAAATCATACTGTATTATATACTTTAAAATATACCAGAAGTGTAGATCTTACGTCAAGTATTATTATCACAAAGCAATAATAATTGTAATAAATAAGAAGGCCAAGGGAGCTTTTAGAGGTGATGAATAGGTTTATGGCACACATTGTGGTGATGGTTACATGGGTATATGCTTGTCTCCAAACTCAAATTGTATAAATTACATACGTACAATTTCTTATATGTCAAACATACCTCAATAAGGTGGTATGTTAAAAGAGCAAAAAGAAAAGACTAATCACTGCAGCTTTTCCATCTCTATTTCTATGTCTACCATTACAGAGTGAAGCATACACCTGCGAGGCCTCTGTTGAGTTTTGGAGGCAACACACTGCACACCTAACAATACTGTTCCAGATCAAACATTGGGAGTCATAGAAACTGCTGAATGTAAATGGAGCCTGAAGGAGGAAAGTTTTCATCATCAGGTTCGGATTGCAGTATAAATAGCTCTGCCACGTAGAGAATAGGTTCTCACGAACCCTCTGGTGTGTGAGGTGCCAGGGATGGAAAAAGATGTGTTTATGGCAAGCCCAGGGGGAGAATTACAAAGCAGAATCTGGGTTTCTGGTACAAAGCTTTGACTTCTGCTGTGAAAAATCATGTGTTGGGGAAACACATGAAACAAGAAAAGCTCTTGACATGCTCCTCGGCTCTTGTAGAGATGGAATACTTAATCATGAAACACCCAGGAAATGGACATGCAGAGCTCCCCATCATAAGCTGGGTCCTGTCTCACCCACTAAGTAATGAAGTCAAGCTGCTCCAAAGGCAGTTCAAAGAGAGTTTTATTGGGAACACAGGACACCGGCAAGCTGTAGGAGCAGGGAGCACCATGTTATCCTTCATGGTTACACCACCATCGCTCTCTCAACTTACATAGACAGCCATGGGAAGTCCTGTAAGATGACCTAAGGAAGGAAGAAAAAGCCCAAGTCTGGATTATGGATGGAAAGACTTGATAGGAAGGTAGAAGCCAAAAATGGATAACAGCTGCATTACTGTCTCACTCAAAGGTAGCCTTGTAAGTCAGTGGACAGAATATCTTCCCAAAGGGTGCACTGGGTAGTGCACTGATCAACTATTTTGCATGAAAAAAGAAAAGACCTGAGGGATATATATATATACACACACACCCCCCACATACATATTTATACACATACATATATACACACACACACATACATATGTGTGTGCATATACATATCTATATATGTATTTATATAGAAACTCACGTCAAGGCCAAGAAGGTAAAAGACTTGGGGAACAAAGATTTCTGATAGAAGCACGCAGAAGGTAATATAGGCAGGCACAAGTATTAAGTGCCATGACACGCATTTCCCATTAAGACCCATCAGAAGGCATCTACCACAGGAAAGGCAGTAAATTTCCAACCAGATGAAATGAATCAGTCTGTTGATATCAGTCAGACTTTGCCAGCCGCCACCCTCAACTACTGAAAAAAGAGGCAAACAAACAAAGTGGCAGAGACAGAACTTTGCATGGAACAAACACCGTAGTTTCCCACTTACCAAGGTTGATCTGGCCATTGTCACCTCTGAATGTCCAACCTACAAGCAACAGAGACGAAGGCTGAGATTGGCACTATTCCTTGAGGGGACCAACTGGCCACATGGTGGCAAGTTGGCTACAATGGGTGCCTTTCAGCCCAGAAGAATCAACGATATATTCCCATGAAAATAGATACTTACTCTGGGTATGAATTTGCCTCAGCCAGCACCATCATCCAAGGACCAATAGCCTGATTTACAGGCGTAGAATCCCACACCAATGTAGTGTTTAACCAAAGGGGCCACTTCACTGTGAAGGAGGTAATGAGGTATGCCCATAATCATGGGACTTGCTGGTGGTACATGATCCTGCACCACCAGAAGCCCCCATCTTGATATAGTATTGGAACAACCTGCCCCCACACCTCCCATCTCCCTGGCTATAAGCCTGACATATGATAGCAAGGAAAGCTTGGGATGATATATGAGATTAAATTTTAAACTGGTCTTTTAATAACTGAAAATATCTGTAACATTATGGAATCTTCCCAAAATGAATAAAGGGATTTGCTCTGAATGGGGAAGGGAGATTTGGCATAGCATGGATAGGAGCTATAACCATAGAGAAATAAAGCCATTTCATGTTTTTATCTTTCTTAATTGAGAGTACTCGATAAACTGGTTGTATTTACTGTTGTCTACCATCAGCAGCAGGGCCCATCTGGGAGGACACAGATGTTGCACCCATACTGCACAATTTGGTGTCCACAGAATGACATTCTCCCAAGGTTTCCTTTTCTCTAATGGCTGCTGAATTATTCACATCCTCAAGTGCTTTCTGAGCCTGCATTGTCATTATTAAACGTCCTTTCTGTAACACCCATCCTCTCTCCCTTCATAAAAGAACCTTCTTCCCTATTGTCTTCCTCATTTGCAATTCATTCTCCTAATCACCACAGCTTTGTCTGGACCGAAGAAGACTGTCCTGGACTCTTTCCATATAATTCTCCCTCACTTCAATTATGGGAGGGAGAAGCAGCGGCTGACTCACTTCAAAGATTCACTCTTTAAAAAAATATTTATTGTTTCCTGATTGGAAAACACTTTAAATAAAGTGTCCTAAATACACTTAACTGCTCTTTCATGTTAATTTAATACCAGAAGGAATTTTTTTTAAAAAAAGACTAATTGAGCTTTAACAATATGCCTTTGAAAAGTCGGAAATTTTTAGGTGGCTTTATAGTGCTATGGAGTTTGGAAATCTCTCAGAAGAAGAATTCATTTATTATTGTTTTCTACTTTACAAAGAATAAGACTATATATGCATGTATATGTATATATACCTATATATGTATATCACTAAATATGTATGTATGTGTGCATACATGTGTGTATATATCCCAAAATAACAATCTTTGTATTGTATAATATACATTTGTAATACACATATATATACATATGTGTCAAATATATAAGCATGCTTACCTCACGGCTACTATTTACACACACACACACACACACACACACACACACACTAGTTACAGAGAATATACATATGTATCACCAAGAACAAAAAAAAATTTGAGCCATCTTTGGCCAAAGAAGGCCAAAAGAGTCAGTACAGATACACTTGGACTTCCCTTCTCTAACTATTTATGAACCACCTCCTCCATATTTGCACAAGATCCCATTCTCCCTTTCTACACAATGACATTTAAACTGCATCTCTCTTACGTCTCCCACTTTTCATCTCTACTGGTTTTTCCTGTCAGCATAAAGCATGTTATTACTTCTCCAACTTAAGAGATGATAATAATGATAATAAACCTCTCCTTAGTTCCTCTTCCCCCTCCAGATGCTGCCCCATTTCTCTGCTCCCCGTTACATTAAAACTCTTTGAAAGAGTTATCTCTGTTCAGTATCTTTCATTTATCTCATCCAACCTTCCCAAAACTCATTTCATGTAGGCTTTTGCCACCAAAACTCCACTGAAACTGCTCTTATCAAGGTCACTAGAGATGTCATATTGTGAAATTCTGGGTCCATTATTCTCATCTTACTTGACCTACCAGCAGCTTCTAACAGTCATTCTTTACTTTCTCTTAGATACATGATTTTATTCTATTTTATTTTTTACTTTTCCTCTAGGACCCTATGTTGTTCTGATTTTTCTCCAAATTGTAACCATACTTTATTAATATTTTTGTTAATTTTTATTCTTTTTTTCTGGCTTCAGACCTTAAAGGTTTAGTCCTTGAACTCTTTCTCTTCTTGATATCCTCTTCTGGTCTCTCAGTTTTATCATCTGAGACCCCAAAGTAGATGCCCCTTTATCAACTAAGAAGAACCCTAAGGTTAAGGAAATGAAAGGTACCTAGGAGTTGAGGGTTCAGGCTCTGGCTGGCATAGAGAATTTCCAAATTTCTACAGCTACAAGAAAAACTTCACTCTTGCTAAACTTCCTAACAATAGGAGCTATCAGGAAAATTATCAGACCCTTCCTAACTGATTTACAACCCAGACCACTACAACTCTGCTGGACAGAAGACTGACCTTAGATTCTTTTCTAATAAGCAACTGCAGACCTTAAGCTGATTTCAGCCAGCTTTTAGAGGTTGCACGCAAATCGTTTTGTGTCTTATAATTTACCTTTTGACATAAGGAGTCCAATTCCACTTCATTTTAATGCTAAGTACCTACCCCCAAATTGCCATGAGATGTATGTTACACGTTTATCCATTGTACATAACTCACCTTCCCTCATAAATATGTATAGCTTCTCCTCCAAATCTGCTGAATTTGTAGGACTCTATTTTGTAATGCTGACCCTGGGAGGCATAAAACCCAACTAGTCCTTCTCCTCTTCAAAGAAAGAACACCTTTGGTTAACACCAGAGACTATATCTTTTTCAGTTTGTGAACTGATATTCCCAGTAAAGCTGTCCTTTTTATCTTTTAGCCATCCTGGTGGTCTTTTGGATGACATTTTTGAGTTCTACCCAGAGGCTGATCATTCCCAATTACTATAAAAATCTCCAGCCCAATCCTCTCCTCTGAATTCCGTGTTCTCATATCCAGCTGCCTTCTAGACACATGCCTAATCAACATCTCAAATTTAACATGTTTAAGATTCAAATCCTGATCTTCTCCCCAAAACCTGCTCTCTTAGCAGTCTTCCCCAACTCAGGTTATAGCAGCCCCAACCTTCCAGTTGCTGGGCATCATCTTGGCATCATCTTTGACTCCCCTCCTTCAAATCCTGTTGGTTCTCCTGCTACTTCCCTGGCTCCAACCACCATCATGACTTGCGTGGATTATTACAATGCCCTCCTAACTGATCTTTCTGCTTCTAGCCTTTTTTTACTTTATAGTCTGAGCTCAGTCATAGTAGTCCTTTTAAAATGTAAGTCAGATTGTTACACTCTGAAATCTTCAAAAAATTGAGCCTGGAAGCCCTCCAGGGGCTTTCTATTTCATCAGAGTAAAAGCCAGAGAGGTCCTGTGTGATGCACATTCCCAAACTCTCTGACCCGATCACCTCCTACATTTCCACTTGCTTATTCTGCTCCAGCCATGGGACCTCCTTGCTATTCCAGAACAGGTTAGGCATGCTTCCATTCCACATCAGGGCCTTCTCTCTGCCTGGAACATAATCATAATGGCTACTACCTTCACTCTTTCAAGTGTCTATTCAAATGCCATCATTTGATTGAACTCCCTTCACTCAATTTTTCTTCCTCTTATTCTGCCTTATTTTCTTAGAGCACTTACCATTTTCCAACATGTGAAATAATTTAATTATATTTTGTATTAGGCTCCTCCTAATAGAATATAAACTTCATGAAAACAATACATTTTTTTTCCGTCTTTTGTTCTTCTACCACCCTACCTCTTGTGCCTAGAAAAATATCTATCACAGAAATGTTTTATAAAAATTTAGTCAGTAAATTAAAGATTCAGTTCAACTGTCCTTTACTAAGGACTCACTTTGTGCAAAGCACCATACCAGGCAGTGATGAGAACATATGGCGATGAATAGAACAAGCTCCCTGCCCTCAAAGAACTTATTGTGGTCAAGTATTAATAGAGTTAGCCAAGCAGACTGCCCATGAGGCATGATTGTTGGAGCCCTACAGAGGTTCCTCTTTCCCCGATTTACCTCACATACAAATTCACTGATGCTTAAAAATCCCATAATTACAGATAATCCACTCCACCTCTGTCATCTTAAACAAATTATTTAATATTTCTAAGTCTCAGAATTCTTATTTGTAAAGTGAAATAACAGTGCCCATCTCATAGGTTGTTGTGAAGACTAAATAAGATAATCCTTTTATAAAGGCTTAGTGAAGTCTCTAGCATGTAGTAAACATGAAAAGATGTTAGCTGTTATATCCATTCTCTTGACTCAAAATCCTTATCCTTATTAAAATGCAAAACCTTTTCATAGAGATACTGGATATTTTTGAAAACCAAATACAGCAATTGCTGAAACCATGATCCGGAGTTTCTTTTAGGCAAGAAGAGGGCAAAATAATCATATTTATCATGTTAATTATCATCCTCAAAGGGAGGATGTTTGTTCTTGACTAAGTTCTCCAGCAAGGGATTCACTAAGGACCAGACGAGGTACAGGAAAAGAAAAAACAGAAATCCCACCTCCTTCTGTAGAAGCAATGGACATTTTCACATGTGTCCTTGGGGCTACTGTTTCTCATTTCTCTTTAAAATTAGGAATAAATAGAAGAAAACAATGATAGACATTACATTACTAAATTATTTGCTTATAGTACTTACCATTTGCTCACATGTGAAATAATTTACTTGGTTCTAAAATATTTGTTGAGCCACTAATAAGTGCTGGCTTTTCTCACATATTCTATATATTTCATTTTCTGAACACCTCTAAGAGTTATGTATTATTCTTATCTTGTAGTCAAGGACAAGAAGGCTCAATGATATTACATTGTCCAAAATCACAGTAATAGGGAAATCCAGGATTCCAAGCTAAGGTTCTCCATTTGAACCCTATCACTACCCTATCTTATAGTCAGTAAAGTTAGCCATGAAAAAACAAATGCAAAAAACATACTGGACAAATTCCCTAAAAAGGGTTAGGGAAAGACTCATAGTGGCTCGCAGCAGAGAAATGTGAACATCTCTTTCCAGCCTGGTGATCAGTGCCTTTATGTTAGTACCCTGAAATCGGTAATCATGGGAATTGTTCTACCACTGAAATCAGCAACAGCTACAAATCAGAGCCAGTTTACCAGCACACTGTAGAGAGTGCTTAGGCATTCTTGGAATCCAAGAATGCCTAATACTAGTGTCTCTGGGAGCCATTCACAGATTTTAAACAAGTAGAGAGATAGGCCCAATCAGCGTTCAAGGTGTAACGGTCTTCCACTACCCTAGAAGATTCCTGCTGTCCGTATTACATCATAAACAATCTATCAGATCCCCTCCTGATAGCTGATCTCAACAGGGCATAAGGAGAGAGGATCTGAGGACCCATGTTTAACTGAAGGAATGAATGGAAGAAAACCCACCTGTGCAACAAACAGACTCAAAAAGGGGAACTGGGAGCCACTGAGGACCAACATCACCAGCTTCAGCATTGCCTGTGATGGCTTTGGCCACATAAGAAGCCAGCATTGACATCCCAGCCTGGCAAGAGTAGGGAGGGGCCAGGACTCATGCCCTACACTCCATCCAATTATGCCTTTCATCACACCTTTATCTTTCTTCTATTTTACCTGTAGGAAAACTGAAGCATGAATAAGCATACTCAATAAAGTCAACTTAAATGCATATAGATAGGGATTTAGCTAGAAAAAGTGATCTGAGGTTCCAGAGGAGTGGAAGACTGACCGAACTGAGTCATTTTCTCTTCTGGTAAACAGAGGAAACGTCCCTCCTCAACCCAACAGGCACTCCCTGGCTATCGCTGGATAAATGAAAAAAGTCTTTACAGAAATATTATCCAACCTAGCCTCCAAATATAAACAGGTTTTGCTGTTTTTTGTTTTGGTTTTGTTTTTTTCTGGGGGTGGTGGCAAGGGGAGGGTTACAGTTTTCTAAGTTGCTGTTTCTTCTTACACTAAGGAAAAAGAGAATATCAAAAGAGTTTGGTTTGTTAAAATCCACCAGGGACGTATTTCTTCCTGACACCTAGTATTATTCAAATGACAGCAGATATGACTAAAAGCATTTATCACACTCCCTGACTTGCTTTAATCTCCCACAAAGGGAAGCTGTGCTCATTGCACCGGGCAGGGGGGATAATGAGGCAGCCGCCCAGGCTGCCAGAGTGGGGCATTGATTTTAGGTACCAAAAATAGAACCTGCTGCAGTTTCCAGCCGGCTGCCCTGTGTCTAGAAGTGGATTATCAGCTGAACAGCACAAGTACAGGGAGATGTTTCCAGGCAATCAGATTGGCTTATACACAGAGCATTAATTCTCCAGAAATATGACGTGTTGACCAATCAAAATGGCTTCCTCTTCAAATAAAGTCTGTAATCTCTAAGGCAGCATTTGCAGCTTCAAATAGCAGTAATGACCCCTGCTTACGGGGCATGTTCCAGGAATTAGCACCTGGGTCGGGTTAATGGTTTAAAGCACAGCTGTTCCTAACTGGTCATTAATCCCAAGTAAATACCCAGCAACTCGATTTCTGTGGCTTTAGGATAAACCCGAAATCAAATGGCCTAGTCAGACCAAGCAGCTTTAATACAGAAAAAGCTAATGACCACAAAAGCCTTTCCCTCCGGGTATAGTGGGGGTGCAGTTGAGGGGGGAGCTAATCCAAAAAGCATTTTTTCTTTCATGATGTTCGAAATACTGATTTCCAAACAGATGCTTGTCACCCTTACTAAGTAGAGTGACGTCACCAACCCGCAGTCAGTGAGGAATGAGCTGTAAGTTGTTTTTCTAGTTAGTGACGATGGATTTTGAACTGATTCATTCACATCCTCTGGCCTCGCTCATCCCCCACACTAGGATCAAATAGCAGATGTCTACAGAGCTACTAGTTCTTCTTAGGCTGCTGTCTGTAACTAAGTGGCCAGCCAAGTTAACAAGGGATAAAGACCTGGCTGGAGTCTTGCACTGTGCTGATGGGGTCAGCAGAGCCACCCAACTGAAACTCAACACGTATGACTGATCCTTGTAGAATGCATTTCTTTTAGCTCTGTAATTCTCTTCAATCATCATGCCTGATCATTTTCAGATTGTATCCTGTGATCTTTGGGGTTTCAGAGAGATACATTATAAACTCTGGAAGGGTGGGGAGCGGTGAGCAATGGAGAGACAGACTGGTGAGGGAAGATCAAGTGAGCTGACTCCAGGTTTCAACTTCAAAGAATCTGCGCTTTCACCTGTTTCATAGACTAAAGGTCTCTGTAAAATTTCATTTACAAAAATAGTTCTGCTGCTAAAATTACAGTTCAAAAACATCTGATTGTAGCTGGCTTTCTCATCTTCCAGATGAGGAAATGGCTTCCCCACACTCTATGATTTCGGCAGCCCTCCAAGCATGTAAAGTTCAGCCATTCCTCCTTCCCTTCAGTTCCATCAGCTCCTGTTACCTGTTTCACTCTTGAAAAATTTATATCGCTGCCTTGTTTTGCTAATTACCATTTTCTCAAAAAAGCTGTATCTTCCTCCAGGGCAGGATAATAGCTAACATTTCTTATCCTCTTTAGTGCTTAGCATAATGTCTCATACAGAATAAACATTGATTTCTTGGAGAAATGACCAATGGCAATGGTATTGAAGGCATTTGTCAAAGAAATATAAGACCTAGCTAACAGTGGTTTAAACAGTTTTATTTTCGTGGGTTTGGGGATTTGTGTTGGTTTATGCTCATTTGTTTTTCTTTTGTCTTAACATTATCAAAAAGTATTAAGGTGGTAAGGTACTGACATTTGTTAAATGGTTCAATGACATCAGAATTCATCTTTACCTAATGACCTTAAGATAGCATAACTCCAGGCTTTATTTACAACCATGTGCAAGGGGAGGAGGAAAGCAAAAAGTTATGTCAAAAGTTGTTCCTCTATAAAACAAAGGTCAATTTGTTTCCAGAAGCTTTCTAGTGTAACCTCTTGTAAATCTTTGTCAAGGACTACAAAGTGTCTGAGATTTCACCCAACTTGCAAACTAATATGTCAGCATGCCACAGATGCATGAATGCAGGAAGAAAATATAAGAGTGCAGGTCAGAGATAAAGAAGTTTATCACTCATCGCAAAGCATGCAGCATGTGTGATATGTTTTGGCTCTGTATCCCCACCCAAATCTCATCTTAAATTATAATCCCACATGTCGAAGCAGGGAGGTGACTGGATTATGGGGGTGGTTTCCCCCATGCTGTTCTCGTGATAGTGAGTTCTTACCAGATATGATGGTTTTATAAGTGTTTGGCAGTTCCTCCTTCACATGCTCTGCTTCCTGATGCCTTGTAAAGAAGGTGCCTGCCTCGCCTTCTGCCATGATTGTAAGTTTCCTGAGTTCTCTCCAGCCATGTGGAACTGTGAATCAATTAAACCTCTTTCCTTTATAAATTACCTAGTCTTGGATATTTCTTTATAGCAGTATGAACACGGACTAATACAATGTGCAT
Source organism: Piliocolobus tephrosceles (assembly GCF_002776525.5). Taxonomy (NCBI): domain Eukaryota; kingdom Metazoa; phylum Chordata; class Mammalia; order Primates; family Cercopithecidae; genus Piliocolobus; species Piliocolobus tephrosceles. The sequence continues at coordinate 32,294,222 of NC_045440.1, read as the reverse complement.
CAGCATATTTGTGTCAGAGCCCATTGCTCCCAAGTCCCACAAGGGTGACGTCAATAGGCCCAGATAGATGCCTGCAGCAGGAGTGGTTTGCATTCCAAGACAGGAAATCTGAGCTTAGAGAACCCAAATCTTTTATAATGTGCAGTAAGAATGCATATTGTTTGCTCCAGAAAAAAGACACTGTCTCTTTCTTCCATGACTGATTACTATACAATCTGGAAAAGCTAATCCACAGAAAAAGGGAGAGTCAGTGCCTCTGCTCTTAAGATGTTCAGAAACATGAGAACCCTATGAATTGTCCCTCTATATTGTCTCATGAGCAAAGACTAGAACCTATGGCCATACCTGTCTGTATTTTAATGTGATGATAGAATAATTATCCTTTGAGTGATATAGTGGCAATGATATTACATCCAAAAACAAATTCTATCTTATCAGATGGCTCTGAAGTAAACTTTCTCTATGTAGCTGTAATAATATCAATTTTGTTTATTAATTTTCAACTTTCATGATTAACCAACAAAAACATCGAAGGCTTCATTGTAAACTAGAAAGAGTAACCGTAGCCACACTAGGCCAATCTGGTTGAACTTTTACGTAACAGAGTTGTGAGTTGTTTTTCAGCTGCCACAGACCCTCAAACTGAAGGTCACATAACCTGAGTAGGCCCAAATGAACCAGGCATGCAACCACAGCAAGAACCTAAGTGCTTGGGCAGAGAAGCAAAGACTGAATTAAGAAGTGGGTGTTGCATGACAGGATTCAGGGTCCAATAAGATTGAGCTCTGGCATCACCCCATGGCAGGATCCAATTCGATAACACTCCTTCACTTCACCTCACTGCAAGATCCAATCAGATCATCCTCATTACCCTATGCTTATAAAAACCAACCCAGGCCCCATTTCAAGGAGACAGATTTGAACATTTCCTCCTCTCTCTTTGCCAGTTGACTTGCACAGAACCTTTCTCATTGCAAAAACCCAGTGCTTTGGTGTTTGGCATTGCCCATGGACAAACAGATCCAGTTTGGTTTGGTAACACAGATATCATCAACCAAAATATTTCTGGAATGGTGTTCCATTCCAGAAAGTTGATGGAAAAATATACACACAACACCACTTCAAATGAATTGAGAAAAACTGAATAAAATATAACATTTAAGTTTTCAAAACCATAACTAAACTTGGCACCAAGAATAGAAAATTCTCAGGTGATAATAAAAGGAGGCTGAACTCAGAGTAGCTACTGTGGACTGAAAGCAAAATAACTCACAGTATTTTGGAAACCACAGTGGGTTTTAAAAACTAGGGAATGGGATACTTTCTGTTCCCTGCAGAGAGGGGATTCCAGGCCACTGCCCTCAAGAGCATAGGAATCCAGAGACATGATTCCTGCATACGGCCGGGAGTCACAAAGCCTTGTCCCAGCTGTAAATAGGGTCTAGAAGAACCCCACGTGACACCCTGGGATTTGACAAGGAAGGCTCCCATCCATTCAGGTTCATGTTTATAAAAAGTCTGAATGCAGGCCAATGCCATTTGCAGGGATAGGATCTGAATTCATATGCTCCAAGGACACGTGAATTCCAAGCCAAGGAATCTGCATGAAAAATGGATTCAGAATTTATCAGAGACCAGTACAAAATCACACTGTAAGAATGCTTCTACAAACAAGATTTGTAGCAAGGACTTCCATGGAAAATGGCCATCACCAAAAATGGGTTCATAGCCAAACATGATAAAGTATGCGAGGAAATGAAGTACACTAAAGAACCATTAGGAAATGCAAGTAGACAGGAAAACATACAGTCTAGAACTAGAAATAGTAATGCAATATGAGAGAGGCTTTGAAATTAGTATGTTTAAAATGCTTAAAGAGATAAAGAAGAAATAGAAACAGGAAAGTATAGGACAAGTATATTATAAAAACAGGCAGATTTTTCTGAAGACTAAAAAGAATGCCACAAATAAACAATACAATCAGGGAAATTGAAATATTATGGGTAGATTTAACAGTACAAGCAAAAATAAAATGAATTAAAAGAAAAATTTGAGAAAATACGTAATTCAGCACACAGAAAAGGAAAAAGTTATGAGATATATAAGCTAGAAAGAAAAAGCGCAACACACATCAAATAAGCATTTCTAATGGGGGAAAACAGAGAAAAAAGAATTATTAAAAGGACTAAAGATAGATTTTTCAGAATTTAAGACATTAGAAAAGCACACCAAATCCTCTGCAGAATAAGTCAAGATAAGTCTATACCTAGCCATATCACAGTGAAACAATAGAACATCAAACACAAAGAAAAAATTGTAAAAACAGCCTCATTTGTTTTGGTATATATATATTTAGCTACAAAGTAAAAAGAAATACAATGCTTTCAAAATGATTGAAATTCATTTTCTTTTCTCATGTAATAATCTAAAGCACCTCTATCCAAAAAATGTATAAAGCAAGCCACATATATAATTCTAAAACTTCTAGCAGTCACAGTAAAAAAGTTAATGTTAATATTTTACTTTCTTTAATTTAATGCAATATATCTAAAATATCAGTTTAGTTCAACGTATAATCAACACAAAAATAATCAGATACACTAGTCCTCCCTTATGTACAGTTTCACTTTCCATGGTTTCAGTTCTCACAGTCACTCTTAGTTTTACTTCATAATGGCCCTAAAGCACAAGAGTAGTTTGCTGGCTATGTGGACCTGCCAGAAGAGAAGCTGTGATGTACTATTTTTTGCGGCGGGGGGACAGTGGCTGGGGAGATGGAGTCTCACTCTGTCGCCAGGCTGGAGCGCAGTTGCCAGGCTGGAGTGCAGTGGCACAATCTCAGCTCAGTGCAACCTCCACCTCCCAAGTTCAAGCCATCCTCCTGCCTCAGCCTCCTGAGTAGCTGGGACTACAGGTATGTGCCACCGCACCCAGCTAATTTTTGTATTTTTAGCAGAGACGGGGTTTCACCATGTTGGCCAGGATGGTCTCAATCTCTTGACCTCTTGACGCGTGATCCGCCCGCCTCGGCCTCCCAAAGTTCTGTGATCACAGGCGTGAGCCACCTTGCCTGCCTGAAGTACTTCTTTTAAATGAAAACATGAAAGATCTTCACTTAATAGGAAAAGAAAAAAAATCGTGCCCTGAGGTTGCTAAGATCTACAGTAAGAACAAACCTTCTATATACGAAATCGTGAAGAAGGAAAAAGAAATCTCTGCTAGTTTTGCTGCTCCACTTCAAACTGCAGAAATTACAGCCACACTGTTGTCAGTGGTAGTCTCCAAGTTCCCAATCACAGGCTGTTCACCCCTTCTCCCTGCTTCACTCTTTTGTCTGTGCTTTAGGCCTCAAACTGGTCTCCTGGCAGTGCTCAGAGCACGAGGCTAGACCCCTGCCCTGTGACTTTCCCATCTTCATGGTCTGCCAAGGCATACCATGGGGAGGTGAACCAAAGACCCTGGCCTTTACTCAGTAGCCAGTCCTACCCCTCCAGTTGTCTTTTTACCAGTTCAGGGTGGGAGAGAGAAAACTGCAGCACTCCAGCATTTGAGCTACTCAGGTGTTGGGAGCCAGAAGGGACAATGTGTTTAAACAACCTTCAGAGCTCTCACATTAAACCTGTGGCCACCCCAAGTCTGGAAGCCTCACCTCTTTCTGGCAGTTATGTGGGCAGGGGGTCCTCAAACGGAAAACGTATTTAGACAGCTGTCCCCAAGTCTACTAGCCATCTGCAGGGGGAGTGATGTGGCCCTCATCCTCCTCTAGAATGTTCCCCATGGGGAAGAGAAGAATCAGCTGTCCCTCAGCAGCTTGTGCCAAGATCCCAGTCAGATGCCAGGGCGGAAGCTTCCACAGGAGCCCCTTACCCTTGCTCAAAGCCACTTTGTGGGGTGATGGGAGCCAACACTGTTTGGGGGAGCCCTAGTGCTGCTCGACACACCCCAGCATCAGGTCAGATCATCATAATCAAAAAATATTAATGAAGTTTAGACCCACTTTTGGGGAAAGCAGGACAAACTACCACCTCACCACGTGTGTGTGACTTCAATATCCCACTGTAATTTACATTTTTTAAACAGGAATTTTTAATCCCTTGTGCTTACCTAATAATCTGCTTTAAACAGTTCTAGACACTGTTAGTGTTTTAAAATGCATCCATGTTAAGATGAATCTCTAACCTGAGGAAAAAAATAAAACTCAAAAAGCTTTATGTGGAAAAAAAAATACAACCACAGTGCATGGTAAGTGATTAAGATGGAAAAGGTATTACATTTGTGTGTGGAAGATATGACAGAAATGTGTTCCAATTTCAGGCATCCACTGTAGGTCTTGGAATATATCCTTCGTCCATGGATAAAAGGGGGGATTACTGTATTTTACATGTTTTTGCTAAGTCTTTAAATTCTTCACATTTATAGCAGATCTCAATGTGGACATTGTATTTTCATTTACTGTGAGAAAAGTACATTCACATACCCAAATTGTTACAAACATTTTCAAAAGTTTTCAACTCCCAGATCAAATATTAGCATTTAAATTTAAGTTACTGAAAATTAAGTAAAATTTAAAATTCATTTCCTCTGATGCACTGGTCATATTTTAAGTAGTCAATGGCCAAATGTGACTTTTGGCCACCATACTGACAGCATAGTTCTGTAGGTAAGTATTCTAGGACTGGCTGGGTATCTGGGTCCAGGATAGCTTCTACAGTTCTTGGCATCCCTGGAAGTAGGAAGCAAGGGTCCATGTATATTTTTTAGAGCCCCTTACTAGAAGATGCATACATATACACCTTGGGATAACTTAACCGCATAGTTAAACCAAACTGTGAAGGTGATATCTGTGAACCCATATGCTAGTTTTTGTTTTTTTTTTTTTGAGACAGCGTCTTGCTCTGTTGCCCAGTCTGGAGTACAGTGGTGCGGTCTTGGCTCACTGCAACCTCCACCTCCCGGGTTCAAGTGATTCCCCTGCCTCAGCCTTCTGAGTAGCTGGGATTACAGGCATGCGTCACCACGATTGGCTAATTTTTAGTAGAAACAGGGTTTTAGTAGAAACAGGGTTTCGCCATGTTGGCCAGGCTGGTCTCGAACTCCTGACCTCAAAGGATCTACCTGTCTCAGCCTCCCAAAGTGCTGGGATTATAGGCAGGAGCAACCACATAGGCTTAATTCTATTTTTAACTAAGAAAAAAAATAGATAGCCACAGAAAACTCACAGGATCTGCTATCACACCAGAGATTAAAAAATCAGAAACACATCATCTAACAGAAACAACAAATTGGCAACAGATACCCCATTGATAAGACAATGCAATCATATTTTCAAAGTGCTAAAAGAAATAATTATTATCCTTGATTTCTACTCTAAGTCAAACTATCACTCAAATGAAAACATAAAAAATATATTTTCAGAGAAGGTTAATAATGTACTACTCTCGAAGACCTCGTAGAAAAAAATACTAAGTGGTTTACTTTACCACAAGAAAGCTAAACATGAAAGGAGCAGGCTACAAGAGCAATAGAAATAGGAAAAAAAAAATTTTTTTCTCAAAATCTTTTCTATATATTCACTTTCTAAATCCCTCTTTTGTTGAGAGATAAGAAAAGTGAAGAAATTAATGTTATTCATCCTGACAATAAAAAAAGGCAGAAGTAACACAGGTTACGTGAGTGGTGGAAACAAGGACTATCAATATACCCCATGGTGTAACCCATGGAGAAAATAATTGTGACTTAAGTCACGTTTTTGTAGTTGCAAAGTAAACCAGTGAAGATGGCTAAACTCAGATTATTTGTGTAATTATATGGGAGAGAAGCCATGTAAGTGAGATTATAAGGTTAGTGTTAGCACTAGGGTTGATGCTGAGGTTAGGTTTCCAGCAGAAAGTCTAACAACATCTATAGTAAATATACCAATAAATAGATACCAATAAAGAATGGTATAAGGGCCAGGCATAGTGGCTCATGCCTGTAATCCCAGCAGTTTGGGAGGCCAAGGTGGGAGAATCACTTGAAATCAGGAGTTCAAGACCAAACTGCCCAACATGGCAAAACCCCATCTCTACTAAAAATACAAAAATTAGCCAGGCATAGTGGCAGCTGCCTGTAGTCCCAGCTACTCAGGAGGCTGAGGCAGTAGAATTGCTTGAACCTGAGAGGTGGAGGTTGCAGTGAGCAGAGATTGCACCACTGCATTCCAGCCTGGGCAACAGAGTCAGACTCCATCTAAAAAAAAAAAAAAAAAAGAAGAATGGCATAACCTTACTATTTTGAATTTGCACATTCAGAAAACCTAAAAGGGAGTATTGAAAGTAGTTCATTCCAGGAAACAAGACTGGGTCAACTGGAGCAAGAGATTGCTGCTTTTCACTGAAAATTCTTCTGTACTAATTTTTTACATATTTGTATAATTTTATTATATATAATTATAATTTTATTTTAAAAATTTTTATTAGTCTTGCTAGCGGTCTGTCAATTTTGTTGATCTTTTCAAAAAACCGACTCCTGGATTCATTGATTTTTTGGAGGGTTTTTTGTGTCTCTATCTCCTTCAGTTCTGCTCTGATCTTAGTTATTTCTTGCCTTCTGCTAGCTTTTGAATGCGTTTGCTCTTGCCTCTCTAGTTCTTTTAATTGTGATGTTAGAGTATCAATTTTAGATCTTTCCAGCTTTCTCTTGTGGGCATTTAGTGCTATAAATTTCCCTCTACACACTGCTTTAAATGTGTCCCAGAGATTCTGGTATGTTGTATCTTTGTTCTCATTGGTTTCAAAGAACATCTTTATTTCTGCCTTCATTTCGTTATGTACCCAGTAGTCATTCAGGAGCAGGTTGTTCAGTTTCCATGTAGTTGAGCGGTTTTGATTGAGTTTCTTAGTCCTGAGTTCTAGTTTGATTGCACTGTGGTCTGAGAGACAGTTTGTTATAATTTCCGTTCTTTTACATTTGCTGAGGAGTGCTTTACTTCCAATTATGTGGTCAATTTTGGAATAAGTGTGATGTGGTGCTGAGAAGAATGTATATTCTGTTGATATGGGGTGGAGAGTTCTATAGATGTCTATTAGGTCTGCTTGGTGCACAGATGAGTTCAATTCCTGGATATCCTTGTTAACTTTCTGTCTCGTTGATCTGTCTAATGTTGACAGTGGAGTGTTGAAGTCTCCCATTATTATTGTATGGGAGTCTAAGTCTCTTTGTAAGTCTCTAAGGACTTGTTTTATGAATCTGGGTGCTCCTGTATTGGGTGCATATATATTTAGGATAGTTAGCTCTTCCTGTTGAATTGATCCCTTGACCATTATGGAATGGCCTTCTTTGTCTCTTTTGATCTTTGATGGTTTAAAGTCTATTTTATCAGAGACTAGCATTGCAACCCCTGCTTTTTTTTGTTCTCCATTTGCTTGGTAGATCTTCCTCCATCCCTTTATTTTGAGCCTATGTATGTCTCTGCATGTGAGATGGGTCTCCTGAATACAGCAGACTGATGGGTCTTGACTCTGTATCCAGTTTGCCAGTCTGTGTCTTTTAGTTGGAGCATTTAGTCCATTTACATTTAATGTTAATATTGTTATGTGTGAACTTGATCCTGCCATTATGATATTAACTGGTTATTTTGCTCGTTATTTGATGCAGTTTCTTCCTAGCCTCGATGGTCTTTACATTTTGGCATGTTTTTGCAATGGCTGGTACCGGTTGTTCCTTTCCATGTTTAGGGCTTCCTTCATGGCCTCATGTAAGGCAGGCCTGGTGGTGACAAAATCTCTAAGCATTTGCTTATCAGTAAAGGATTTGTTTCAGCCATCCCACTACTGGGTATATACCCAAAGGATTATAAATCATGCTGCTATAAAGACACATGCACACGTATGTTTATTGCGGCACTATTCACAATAGCAAAGACTTGGAATCAACCCAAATGTCCATCAGTGACAGACTGGATTAAGAAAATGTGGCACATATACACCATGGAATATTATGCAGCCATAAAAAAGGATGAGTTTGCGTCCTTTGTACGGACATGGATGCAGCTGGAAACCATCATTCTTAGCAAACTATCACAAGAAGAGAAAACCAAACACCGCATGTTCTCACTCATAGGTGGGAACTGAACAATGAGATCACTTGGACTCGGAAAGGGGAACATCACACACCGGGGCCTATCATGGGGAGGGGGGAGGGAGGAGGGATTGCATTGGGAGTTATACCTGATATAAATGATGAATTGATGGGTGCTGACAAGTTGATGGGTGCAGCACACCAATATGGCACAAGTATACATATGTAACAAACCTGCACGTTATGCACATGTACCCTAGAACTTAAAGTATAATAAAAAATAAAAAAATAAAAATAAATAAATAAATAAAATAAAAAATGCAAACATAAAAAGACATGAATCCAGGTTGGACATTAAAGAAATTCCAAAAGAGAAAAAAAAAAATTTTTTAATAAGCTGGGTGCTGTGGCTCATGCCTGTAATCCCAGCACTTTGGGAGGCCAAGGCGGGCAGATCACGAGGTCAGGAGATCGAGACCATCCTGGTTCACACGGTGAAACCCCGTCTCCACTAAAAATACAAAAAATTAGCCAAGCATGGTGGTGGGTGCCTGTAGTCCCAGCTACTTGGGAGGCTGAGGCAGAAGAATGGTGTGAACCCCAGAGGCGGAGCTTGCAGTGAGCTGAGATCGCACCACTGCACTCCAGCCTGGGCGACAGAGCGAGACTCTATCTCAAAAAAAAAAAAAGAAAAAAGAAAGAAGTAGAACAGAGGATACTAGTGACTGGGAAGGGCCGGGGAAGGGACTGGTACAGTTTGGATGTGTGTCCCTTCCAAATCTCATGTTGAAACGCTATCCCCAATGTTGGAGGTGGGCTTAGTGGGAGGTGTTTGGATCAGGAGGGGTGGATCCCTAGTGAATGGCTTGGTGCCATCCCCATGGTAATGAGTCAGCTCTGCTTGGTAATTTTGTTAAAGGATGCAAAATTACAGCTAGATAGGAGAAATAAGTTCTAGTGTTTTATAGCACCATGTGATAACTATAATTAACAATAATATATAGTTATAAATTGCTAGGAGAATATTGACTATTTCCAACACAAACAAATGATAAATGTTTGAGATAATAGATATGCTAATTACCCAGATGTGATCACTATACATTGCATATATGAAAACATCACTGTCCCTCATAAATATGTATAACTATTTTGTCAATTTAAAAATCAAAGTTAAAATAAATATCAGACTCCCTCACTTCCTAAATTAATCCCCTTCAATGGCTTCCCATATCACACTAAGAATACAATATATTATTTCCATGGCCCAGCCTGCCCAGGACTTGGCCTCTGCTTCCCTGTATAACTTCCTCTCATTCCATCCTTGCTTACTCAGCTATTTTTCTGTTTAATAACCTAAGTTTTTTCCTGCCTTGGGATGTTTCCCCTTATTCTACTCCATGCCTGGAAATCTCTTCAACCCATTTCCATATGATTTGTGCCTTCCTGGCATTTAGGTCTCAGCTCAAAATTTACCTCCCAATTGTAAGTAGCTACCCTGACACTCAAGTTATTTTCTTATTCTGGTTCTTATTTTTATGAAATTTTCCACTTTATAAATAATTGAAATAATCATGTTCACTATTTTTTTCTTTGTTTTTTGGTGGTCGTGTTTATCTCTCTATCACATTCTTGGCCCACAACCAGCAGGGTTTCTTCCTGTCCAGACCCTAAAAGTGTTGGACAAATGGTAGGTGCTTAAATAATATTTTTGAAACAAATAATATTAGATAGATATCTTCTCACCTACCACTAGATTATAATCAGATTTAAAAATTCAATGTTCTTATCTATAAAAACTAAAAAACCTACTGGATTATGTATCTCATAACTAGTAGGGTTAGGCAATTTCCTTCTCTGTTCAAAACTTTTAAATACTGCCTTGCACAGCAAATAAAGTGCAAATTCCTTAATATACCTTTTAATGCCATCAACAATACGCCCTCTAACTATTGTCTGTAACAGGAAAGAACCTGCCTCAGATTTTCCACTATAAAACTTTGGGAGGATGTCTATTCAAAATGATAGGAAATGCCCTCCTTTGGTAAGATGATTCCAAAAAGTAGTTGCATCTTAACATTGTTGCCAGTAACATAAGAGTAATACACGCATGAGAATAAATATTTTTACGAACAATTCCATGTAGTTCTGTTAGTTTCTATAGATTTAATTTTTAAACAGAATGAGCCTATGAATGATCGACTATGCCAACACAAATCCTCACACGTATCTGGTTATAGGTACTTACTATCAGTTTTTGTATCTAATTGAAAATAGAAAATAAAACAAGGGAAATTGTTCACAGTACTTTAAATTTCCTTTCAACCATTCCCTCCTCCACTGGCCACAAACTAACCTTCTGTAGTTCAGCCCCTAGAAATCAGTCATATTCTTATACATGTTGCCTGCTTTCTTACCTACATACTCTGACAAACATATCTGCTTAGAATTTTCTTCTCTAGGCCGGGCGCGGTGGCTCAAGCCTGTAATCCCAGCACTTTGGGAGGCCGAGACGGGCGGATCACGAGGTCAGGAGATCGAGACCATCCTGGCTAACACGGTGAAACCCCGTCTCTACTAAAAAAATACAAAAAACTAGCCGGGCGAGGTGGCGGGCGCCTGTAGTCCCAGCTACTCCGGAGGCTGAGGCAGGAGAATGGCGTAAACCCGGGAGGCGGAGCTTGCAGTGAGCTGAGATCTGGCCACTGCACTCCAGCTCGGGCGACAGAGCAAGACTCCGTCTCAAAAAAAAAAAAAAAAAAAAAAAAATTTTCTTCTCTAGAAACCTTTTTTGAAGCTATATAGGGAACTCTTTGCCCTTCAGATCTGGGCAAAATATTCTATCATGTTGGATTCCATGTCCCTCCCCCATTGTCTCCCAACATTTCATTATTTTCAGTAATTTTGTTAAAGATATGCGGGCTGATGATAGGCAGATGGAGGGATACGTCAAACCTTCAAAAAAGGTTTTTGACTGACTAGACAAAAAGCTGTCTCTTTTAAGTCATCAAATGTTTTTCTCTTTCCCAAAGTCTCCTCTGGTTTATCAGATCCAAAGTAATTGCTATCTAACCTATACTATATTACACTATTTATGCATACTTTTAAAATTGTCTTTTTTCATAATTTATAATGTGTATGTCTTCTCTCCTCTATTATAAATTCCACTAGTCCAGATAATATTTTAACAGTTCTATGTCTACAAGGTGCAAATAATAATGCCTATATTATTATCTGCACCCTAAGAAAATCAAAAATATCAAAAGGCCATGTAGATTCATGTGTTTTATAAACTGCAGAGTGTTCTCCAAGTGTGGGTTAGGTTATTATTAATGTAATTTGAAGGATAAATCAGATGCACCAAAATTTCCATTACGAAGTGAACTGTATCTGCTTAGAAAAGGGCTGAGTGTGCAAGATACAACTCCAACAAGGCCTAAGGATAGAATTGATCTGAGAAAAATGGGGGAAAAATTGCTGGTTACTCTGGAGAAGCAGGGAAGAGAAAGAGGAAGTAGATTCTGTGAGATGTCAAAAAATTGAATATTTGTTGACATAATCCCTCCATCTGCCTGTCATCAGCCTGCATATCTTTAACAAAATTACTAAAAATAATGAAATATTGGGAGACAATGGGGTAGGGGCATGGAATCCAACATGATCGAATATTTTGCCCAGATCTGAAGGGCAAGGAGTTCCCTGTATAGCTTTCTGGTTACCTGACTGTAAGCTTTAATAGTGGTCACAGTAGTAGTGATACTTGCCCAAAATTAAGCTCAGTGCTATCCATATAGCAGATTCACACTTTGTTAAATAAAGAATATTCACTTAGAAATATGGACACATTCTTGAACAAAGTGTTTCACTCAGGCATTAATTTCCAGCATTCATAAAAGTGTAATTCTTCACAATGGAATCTTTGCAGGTCCCCATTCTATAAAAAGTTACAGATAATGAAACTCAGATTTAATCCTGAGGGATTAAATCTTTATAGTTTGATGAAATGATTTATTGTTTTTGTAGTAGGGTGTGATACTGAAGTTTCAACAAAAGCATCACTATGAGACATATCAGATACCACTGTGAATGTGGGATGATTCTCATGTGAAAAATGTATAAGAAATAGTTGAGGCATAATTTCATAAATCTTGGACCTTTCAGAAGGATCAAGGATGTAAGTCAAGTTAGAAAGTAGAGAAACAAGAAGGATTTGTAAGGTTTTCCTTAGAAAGAGCTGTTGAACTGCAGAGTCCTAACCAATAAAGGTAGGGGTTATGGGAAGATGCAGTGCTGGTGAGAGAGATGCTAAAATTTAACCCAATCACAGCAAGAGGGAGCTTTGGAAGAGCTTTCCGTGTGTTCCATGCAATCCTGATATCACTCTAAAGTAGCTATCCTATGACAGCAGGATAAAGTGACATCATTGGAATGCCCCTATGACTTCTCAGTCTTGCAAGCAAAATGGTTACAAAAGTATGTCTTTGATGCAAATATAGACTGCTCATGAGAAAGAGACCTGCGCCAAGTCTTATTGACTTGGGATCGTCCTTTAAAATCCTATCCCAAGTCAATAAGAACACAAAAAGAACAGCAATTGGAGTAAACCACCAGAGAATCAGGTGCTTAGAGGTGTGTGGCAGCCTGAGAAATAATGATACCTATGTTTCAAGAGTTGACAATAACTGGAAGTTGTGAAGAATCCATTGAAGTACCAAGAATGAGTCTGTTCTAACCATTGTCCAGGCCCAGAGAACTTAAAGTAGCCCAGTTAAAGTAAGGTCTGCTTTATCCCTTCACCTCTCAGTCTCGCATCTCCCAAACCAGAGGCCCAAAAGAGTAAAAGTTACTTACTTGTGAAGGAAGTAAGTGAGAGAAAAGAAACAAGCCCTGAAGGTAGCCTGCAACCCAAGCACATATCCAAGGAAAGGAGAGGAGGACTTTTAATGGAAGATTGAAGAAGACTGATTAATATCTTGAATGGAATACTGAACAGTTACAAACAAAACAAACAGAACAGAGTTACTGCTTTGTGACTCATGATCTTATGACTACCAGTTACCTAAGAATGAGCAGAAAAATTACAGGATAAGTCAAATTTCCCACCTAAGAACAAAGAGAAATAACTCACCCATGAATGAAATGTAAATTGGACAGGGCTGGTTAAAAAAAAAAAAAAATGTATTACACCCTGAGAGTTCTAGATTCACTATACCTGCTACATTTATAAAAACCCTAGAGCATATCTTTAAAGCCTCCAGAAGATTAGAATCCAGAATATTAGAGTTTCAGTTTAGCCTATTTAACAGTCATCATTTATTCTACAACCATTTGTAAAGTGTCCCTACTTTGGGCTGAGCACTGGATTAGAAGCTGTCTCCTACATTACGTCCATTATCGTCACAGCAATACTCACTCTCCAGTAATATAAGAGGCCAAGGCCCATTCACATTCTCAATATCACTTAATCCCCCCAAACACATTGCAATATGGTCAGCACAGGATTATTATCTTCATTGTACTCCAAGGAAAATAAAGCTAGAGGCATTAGACAGCTTACCAAACAAAGACAACAGCACTAGTGAGCTATGCAGCTACCCTTCCTCATCACAAAACCTGACTGTCTCCTGAGCTCTGTTCAATACAGCTATCACGCTCAACTTTTTCATCTGGCACTTCACATGCTTTTCTCAGAGATTCTGTGTAATATATGTTTATAGCTGACTGCATTTGTTTTACTCTATCTTGATAAATCTTCATATGTAAATTTCAATCATTTTTCTATTTGTGGCCTTGGTGGTTAACAGTAGTACATAACTTTGGGCCTTCATCTATAAGGTAATGTGATTTAAAAAAAAAAGTTTGGAGACTATTTTTCCTTTGTTTGCAGCAATGTTTTCTCACATTTTTTTTCTAACCCAAATTTAAAAATTATTTCAAAGAGCCCCTTTACAAGAAAGTAGGCATCTAACACAATGCAAATTTTTAGAAAGTAATCATTTTAATTCTAGGATCTGTCAGTCACTGTTGAACTAGTAAACTCTTCATCTCTGCATTGCCAGTATATTACCTGAAATAGGTGTAGTGTATTAATCTGCTTGGGCTGCCACCACAGAACGCCACAGAAGAGTGGCTTAAACAACAGAAATTTATTTTCTCACAATTCTAGAGGCTGGAAGTCCAAGAACTTGTAAGTCATCACTCCCATCCTCACAACAAGGAAAATTCTGAACAAACTGAAAATCAAAAACCTTATTAGATCTATCAGAGAATTAAGGCCACAGGAAAAACTGCTGTCACCAAAACTGAAGATAGAGAGGCAGATACAGAGATTCACAACTTAACAGATCAGAAGCCCAGGAGGAGAAGTGCACAGCAAAAGCCATATTGGTGGGAAGATTTTAAATTATAATTGACAAATTACTAGAGGATCAGTATGGAATAGCTGGAGAATTAAAAACTCGGAGGGGGCCCAGTTTTAGGGGTCCCCAACACTTTTGTGAATTTTACCTCTAGCAGCTCTATCATTTATTCAGTGAGTATAGCTTATAGGTAAATGAAATGAATGACAGAAATGTTACAAGTGACAGAAGGAAGAAATTAGGGATACTGTATTATAAGGTACTTGTACTATCTGTGAGGCATGTGAAAGAAAAATAGAATCTTGGGGCCACAAACTCACATGCCAAAGGGAAAGTTAACCATGAGAACTGAGCCACCAATCACTATTTCCCTTTTGTTTTCAAACAGGTAGTTTTCACAGTCCCATGTCACAGCCTCATTTCCTCTGCTCCCTCTTTTCATATGCTTACTTTCTCTTATATAAAATGTAGATTTACTAAGTGCAAGAAAACGCATAATTGACACGCTTCTTTTTTCTCATATAAAATGTAGATTCACTGAAGCTCATCAGAGCCTCACTATAATGTAACTATCTGCCTCACAGCCTATACTCCCCTCCCTTTTCTGTCTCTTCTGCTTGCTCTTTTCCCTTTTTGCACAAAAGTCCCTCTTTAGAAAAAAACATAGATCACAGACAGATGCTCTTGTGATTTGAGTTTTTTCCTGGGCTTCCTCAACTTCGGTTAAATAAACCTCTAATTGATTGAGATACCTGCCTCAGTCAACTTTTTTTTTCTTTTTTTTTCTTTCCTTTTTTTTTTTTTTTTTTTTTTTGAGACAAGTCTCCCTCTGTTGCCCAGGCTGGATTCCAGGCGCATGCTCTCGACTCACTGCAACCTCCGCCTCCCGGGTTCAAGCAATTCTCTGCCTCAGCTTCCCGAGTAGCTGGGATTACAGGCACCTGCCACCATGCCTGGCTAATTTTTTTGTATTTTTAGTAGACACAGGGTTTCACCATCTTGGCCAGGCTGGTCTTGAACTCCTGATCTCATGATCCACCGCCTCAGCCTCCCAAAGTGCTGAGATTACAGGCATGAGCCACTGCGCCCAGCCCTCAATCACTTTTTCGTTTACAGGGAGTACAGTGTTATTTGAAGGTGGGTTTTGATTGGTCATTAATGTATATTGCAAACTCTATGGTAACCACTAAAAAATATTTTTTTAAAAAGGAATTATAATATGTTAAGAAAGGAAATAAATGAAATCATGTAAAATGCTTAAAATCAAAGAAGGAAGAATATGAGTAGAATAAAATGACAACAAATAGAAAATACATACAAATATGGTAGACATTATTTCAACTAGATCAATAGCCACTTTAAATTCAAATGTTCAAATATACCAATTAAATGATGGAGATTGTCAAGAGCAGATTTTTTTTAAAAAAAAGACTCAACTATATGTTGTCTAAAGGAAACTCATTTTAAAGATCCAGACAGATTAAAAGTAGAGATGAAAAAAGATATATCATGCTAACCCTGACCAAATAAAGCTGAATGACATATATTAATTTTGGACAAAGCAAAGTAAGTATGATAAAGGTTCCTATTAGATTATGTTACAGACTTTCATAGAGAGAATATTTAGAATCCTAATCTTGAAAAAGAAAATTATTGTGGGTTTTGTATAAAGATTTTTCTCCTAACCCTACTTTGTCCTAATATAATTTTTTTTTGTCTGCTTATTTTAAACTACTTTTTAGATTTCAAGTTCCAATATAGAAGTCCTGGAGGGTATATACTGATTCCCCAGGATATGGCATGCTTCAGTTTTTAAACTAGTCAGGTTTATGACTTCAGGAAATTTTCCAAAGCACTCCAATCCTTGTCCTACCTAGTAAGTAGCTAATCCAGGATCAACAAGAAGGAATGGGGATCATACCGCCAGCAGGGAGTAGCCATCACATGGCTAGAGTTCCATTCCCCAGAATCTGAAGTTGGCTCTAAGCTTTTAATCTGTGTACCTCAGTTAGTCACATTCAGCTGATGGACAGAAAGTATCAACTGGTTACAGATAAGTCAGATCAAGGATGAATCCAGGTTTTGTAGGGCCTAAAAGCTTTTACAATCTTGAAGGCCCTCTCTAAGAAAAATAACACAAAATTTCAAATATAAAACTAGGGTACAAAAATAAATCAGAAAAGGATCATAAATACAAATTTTTAAAAGCTGGCAGATGCCACAAACATGACAAATATTCAGAAAATAGCATAACATTTTCACTAATTAACTTTGTGACAAATATCTACGATATTTTCTTCACATTTTTGACTACTCATACTTAGATCACCTCTTCAAATAGAGTCAAGCATCTCATAACATTTAAATCAAACAGGGACCATGTATATGATGGTGATCCCATAAGATTATAACATCATTTTCACTGTATCTTTTCTAGGCTTAGATATGTTTAGATACACAAATACCATTTTGTTACAATTGCCTACAGTATTCAATACAACAATATGATGTACAGATTTACAGCCTAGGAGCAACAGGTTACACCATATAGCCTAGGTGTATAGTAGCTATATCATCTACATTTGTGGAAGCATACTCTATGATGTCCTCACAACAAAGAAATTGCCCAATGACACATTTCTGAGAATGCATCACTGTTGTTAAGCAATGCATGATTATAATAATTTTATAAAAATAATTTTCTATTAAGAAGATTTTAAATATCTCATTCAGCTTTAGTTGTTTATGTTTTCCTTTTATTATCAATAGTTTAGAAAAGGTTCAGCATCACAACTCAATATTGGTAGACGTCACATATATATTTAGGATTGCCAAAGATAGAAAAACCTTCACATTCTTGTGTGTGTGTGTGTGTGTGTGTGTGTGTTTTAATTTTATTTCAATAGTTTTTGATGTACAGGTAGTTTTTGGTTACATGGATAATTTCTTTAGTAGTGATTTCTGAGATTTTTAGTGCACCCGTCACCTAAGCAGTGTACACTGTACCCAAAATACAGTCTTTTATCCCTCACCCCCACATCTTCCCCCCAAGTTCCCAAAGTCTACAGTATCATTTTTATGCCTTTAAAATACCCAAGTTACATATTTTTTCTCATGTTTTTATTTTCCTACGTATAATCCCTCCAAACTCTTCCCTGTGGAGTCTTAAAATCCCCCCTACTCTTTTTCACACTCTACTTTAGTAGAGCAGAGCAATAAGTTTTGTTTTTTTAAATGCAGACTGTTGATTTCCAACTAAGGATGGGGGGAAAGTGAAAACAATGGAAATAAAAGGTCAAAGAATCCCTCAGGTGAGTCACACAAAGCTATTTATATATTTTTTCAACTTCATGTCTAAGAATTGGCTGAAAAGTGACAATTCAGAATGGTTGAGTGAGAAGGAATGAAAAAAATCACAATTCTGTGACATGACTCAGGCTCCATACTCCGCTGGTCAATGATTTACAGAATTAGATAGCAACCCAGAGAGGGAGAAATTAGCCAAGGCTGGCACTCAAAAAGGCAAGACTGCACTGCAAAAGAAAACAGGACAGATAAGACCAATGAAGTAGGAGAATTTCCAGGGATAGTTACAGATCACGACTCCACACTTGGTCACTGCACAGATCCTGGATGAACCACAGGAAGGAAGGGACAGAAAAAGGCCCAGTTGGAACCCTCTATGGTGTGAATCAACAGGGAGAAACTCCAGGTACAAGAGTCAAGGCCCTAACTCTCATCTGAAAATGATGCTTTTGTGGAAAAAGAGGCAGCAAAGCAAGAAAACAATCTCCTCTCACGAATGACTACATTAGCATGCTGACACAAGAACAAATACCCTTGCCACAAAAAAATAAACTACAGTGGTGCCTCAGTTCCACAAGGATTGGTTCCAGGAACCCCCTTAGACACCAATATCTGCAGATGCTGAAGTCCCTGATATAAAGTGGCATAGTATTTGCACATAACCTATGCACATCCTCCTATAAATCATCTCTAGATTATTAGTAATACCTAATACAATGTAAATACTATGTAAATAGTTGTTATACTGTATTTTTATTTATATTATTTTTGTTTTATCTTTTTTTCTGTATTTTTATATCATTTTTGTTTTATCATTTCCTACCCTCCCAACCCAGAATAGTTTTTATTCTTTGTTGGTTGAATCCGCCGATGCAGAACCCATGGATACAGAGGCCAAGTGTAACTAAAATCGAACCAAAAAATGCCCACTATTTCAGTGATTTTTTTTTTTTAAGATTGAAAGATAAATTCACCTTCCCCAACCGCTGTTTTAAAAAAATACTTTATAGCCTTAAGGAGCTCTGAACTTATATATACACCAGAGATTCCCCATAGATACACAATCTATAATTTATGTAGTTTACGAGATAAAAGATATTTAATAGTTAGAAAGGCAAGAAAAGAAAGGCAAGATTTAAATGTAGTGGTAACAAATGTTTTTTGTGGTAATAAATGCTTCTTTCTTCCCCCCAAGCTTTGTGGAAGTGTGGAGATTCACATTCAAAATGAAGAATTGAAGAATTGTTTTGTGAAATAATTTGCAGAGGCTCAATCAAGAGAAATGAAATTACTTAAAGAGCAATTTCAACATAGTGAAAGCCTGCTAGGGAGGTAGATTCAGGTTTCTTAGTCACCAAATGCCACGCTGACCCAGATTCAGGGCAGAGTGAGCACCAAGAATTTTGAAAGCTGATTGAATGGATAGTCTATTTTAATTTTTTTAAGCTGCCATTTCTCAAAAAAAAAAAAAAGCCCCAGGGCATGTGAAGAGTAATACCGATCATTAAAATATTTAAATTTACCACAGTAGTGATTAATAAAACATCAAAATGAAAGTTTACAAAAAGTAGTCTCAACTTGTCTACAGTAGCACACTCACCCAGCCAACTCATTTTTCTCAACCTCTTTCACTTCTCACCCTCCAAACTTCAGGGGAACACAGTTCTCCCAAAGTTTTTGGGAACCTTCCCCAAAAGTTTCATGCAAATCAACAAGAACATATAAGTTACATCACAAAAGACACTCTAAGGTTAGAAGGATGATCCCGTAGAGTGTTCACGCTCTGTAGATATTTCATTAATGATGGACATATTATACTCTGACTTGTACTATTTATTTGTCCCCAAATTCTATAGAGTAGGGTCATAAACTAGGGAAATGGGCTAAACATAGTCTTCAGGAGAATTTTTGTTTTGTCTCCCCAGCTTTTCAAAAAACATTTGAATTATTTACCAATATTTTTTAAACTAAGAGATCTCTCACATACAAACACACACACACTCACACTCACACACTAGTTTGGGCATAATGCCTAGAACGTAGTGGTAGTTACCTATTAGATAAGGAGCTCAAAAACTCACCATAATCTTAATAGCTTTTTTACACTCAACCACCTCCCTTAATTAAGGAACCAGGCTGGCTCATGCACATATTTCAGTTTGGAAAGCCAACCTAATTGTCCCATAGAACTGATGTTTACAGGGTTTTTTTCCCCAATAATAAATGCAGAAAGCATACTTCCCTGGTCTTAAAACTTGAAACTTCCATTTGTCTCGTTTGAGTTCTATCCTCAGGAAACTGACCTTCAGGAAAGGAACTGGAACTCACATTAATGCATCCAGAAAATGAGATGCCCGATACCTCACCCATCTTGATTGCTTCTTTACCCCTCCTTAATTCTTGTTTTCCCACCTTCCCTGCTATATAAACTCCCCGATTTTAGTCCACTGGAAAGAAAGATGAGAGATTGAATCTCCTCTTCTCCTTGGCTGCAGCACCAGACTAAAGCCTTCTTCCCTGGCAATACTTTTTGACTCAGTTATTGGATTTCTATTCTGTGAACAGCAAGACCTAGACCAAAACCCCTGGCTTTTTAGTAACTTTTGCAACCTGTGCTACAAAGAGGAAACAAAATGCAATAGGAATACAGAGAATCAACAGCCAAGTGGTGGGCAGAAAAAAAAAGGGGGGCCATCTCATGGAAGAGCAGCACATGAGAAAGACATTGACAGACAGGCAAGATTTTATAGGTAGAAATGATAGAAAATGTCATTCCTAAAGGAGAGAACCACATCAGCCACATGACAAAGATAGGAAAGGGCAAAGAATGGAGAGTATGTCTGGTAGTCTGGTATGATTTCATGACCCATATATAAGATGAAAAATAAGAAGGCTGACATGGCAGGCAGCAACCACAGAATGAAATGCCTCAACCACAATTGGTAGTCTAAGTTTTAGAGTATAGAAGCTTTGAAACCAGAGCTGTTCTTTAGGATAACTTTGCTATTAAATTCTAATAACCTGTAAGAACCCTTGAGTTACTGTGACAACTATCCCAAACAGCAGACTCATTATCCTTAATCATATTCTGTGTCCCTTCTGCAGTATGAACTCGTCAATAACATCACATTCAACTGACAGTTTAGAACACAAGAAACTGCCTTCCTTCAGGGTGAAGATAGAATATGAATGTGGCAAGGAGGGTATTAAAGATCAGGTTCTCTTATCAAAGCCTCCCATAGCTATGTGCTCTTGGGCATTTTCTGTAAAATATTAATGATAATAACCTTCTTTCTAAGGTCATTGTTACAATTAAATGAAACAAGTGGTATAGTGTTTTAAAACAGTTTGCAAACAACACCATGTAACACAAATAAAAGTTATTATTATTATAGACACAAGGGGTTGGTCAGATTCTAGCCCCTTTCTAGGGCAGTTCTTTGCGTTCTGTGTTCTGCAATCTACCTCTTACTGTCTATCTCTTACTTTCAATCCAAGTTAGGGCCCTTTTATTCTATTAATATGGCCTTTGAAGGGTCATATTATATTGGTTCTCTTGATGACATCCCAGTTTTTAGTCCTAATTATCGTTCTCAACTGGTGTTTCTGTAATAGAAAAGAAATACCTATTTCCTGGGGAGAAATTCAAATCTTCCCCCTAAAGACCTACATACTGACTCAAAATCATTCTTTAAAGCTTTGAATATAACTTAAAATGCAGTTTTTCTTTTATCAACATGATGGCTTTATCAACATAATTATTGATATTAATAATACCAACTTTCTCTAACTTATATTCATATACTCAAATTAAAGTGCTGGGTAAAATTTGTCCAAATAAATAGAAACACTAAAGATCTTAAAAATACAGGGAGATACCTCAGGCCAACTTTTGGGGGAAGAAAGTCTGTAAGAAGAAAGGTAAGGTAAAGACCAGAACACCAGAGCTGCATTTTCCCTGAGGTCAGTTGCTGATACCACAAACATTGTGTTCAAGTAGACAGCATTAGCCACATGTGGCTAGAGATTTAGAGTTCAAGAGTGATATGGTTTGGCTGTGTCCCCACTCAAACTTCATCTTGAATTATAGTTCCCCAAATCCCCATATGTCATGAGAGGGACCCAGTGGGAGGTAATTGAATCATGAGGGCAGTTACCCTCCTGCTGTTCTTATAATAGTGAGTGAGTTCTCAGGAGATCTGATAGTTTTATGAAGGCTTTTCCCTCTTTGCTCAGCACTTCTCCTTGCTGCTGCCATATGAAGAAGAATGTGTTAGATTCCCCTTCTGCCATGATTGTAAGTTTCCTGAAGCCTCTCCAGCCATGCTGAACTGTGAATAAATTAAATCTCTTTCCTTTATAAATTACCCAGTCGTGGGTATATCCTTATTAGAAGTGTACAAAGAGATTAATAAAGTAAATTGGTACTGGTAGAGTAGGGGGTTGCTGTAAAGATAACCAAAAATGTGGAAGCAACTTTGGAACTAGGTAACAGGCAGAGGTTGGAGTGGTCTAGTGGGCTCACAAGAAGACAGGAAAATGTGGGAAAGTTTGGAACTTCCTAGAGACTTGTTAAATGGCTTTGACCAAAATGCTGACAGTGAAATGGACAATAAAGTCCAGGCTGAGGTGCTCTCAGATGGGAGATGAGGAGCTTTTTGGGAACTAGAGTAAAGGTCACTCTTGCTATGCAAAGAGACTGGCAGCATTTTGCCCCTGCTCTAGAGATCTGTGGAATTTTGAACTTGAGAGAGATGATTTAAAGTATCTGGAGAGGGCAGAGCAAGATGGCCGAATAGGAACAGCTCCAGTCTCCAACTCCTGGCGCGAGCGACACAGAAGACCGGTGATTTCTGCATGTTCAACGGAGGTACTAGGGTCATCTCACTAGGGAGTGCCGGACAATCGGTGCTGGTCAGCTGCTGCAGCCTGACCAGCGAGAGCTGAAGCAGGGCGAGGCATTGCCTCACCTGGGAAGCGCAAGGGGGAAGGGAATCCCTTTTCCTAGCCAGGCGAACTGAGACACACAACACCTGGAAAATCGGGTAATTCCCACCCCAATACTGTGCTTTAAGGAAACGGGCAAACCAGGAGATTATACCCACACCTGGCCGGGAGGGTCCCACGGCCACGGAGCCTCCCTCATTGCTAGCACAGCAGTCTGCAATCTAACTGCAAGGCAGCAGTGAGGCTGGGGGAGGGGCGCCCGCCATTGCTGAGGCTTAAGTAGGTAAACAAAGCCCCTGGGAAGCTCGAACTCGGTGGAGCTCACAGCACCTCAAGGAAACCTGTCTGTCTCTGTAGACTCCACCTCTGGGGACAGGGCACAGCTACAAAACAACAGGAGAAGCAGCAGAGGCCTGTGCAGACCCGAACGACTCTGTCTGACAGCTTTGAAGAGAGCAGTGGATCTCCGAACATGGAGGTTGAGATCTGAGAACGGACAGACTGCCTGCACAAGTGGGTCCCTGACCTCTGAGTAGCCTAACTGGGGGACATCCCCCACTAGGGGCAGTCTGACACCCCACACCTCACAGGGTGGAGTACACCCCTGAGAGGAAGCTTCCAAAGTAAGAATCAGACAGGTACACTCGCTGTTCAGCAATATTCTATCTTCTGCAACCTCTGCTGCTGATACCCAGGCCAACAGGGTCTGGAGTGGACCTCAAGCAATCTCCAACAGACCTACATCTGAGGGTCCTGACTATTAGAAGGAAAACTATCAAAGAGGAAGGACACCTATACCAAAACCCCATCAGTACGTCACCATCATCAAAGACCAGAGGCTGATAAAACCACAAAGATAGGGAAGAAGCAGGGCAGAAAAGCTGGAAAGTAAAAAAATAAGAGCGCATCTCCCCTTGCAAAGGAGCGCAGCTCATCACCAGCAACGGATCAAAGCTGGTCAGAGAATGACTTTGACGAGATGAGAGAAGAAGGCTTCAGTCCATCAAACTTCTCAGAGCTAAAGGAGGAATTATGTACCCAGCGCAAAGAAACTAAAAATCTTGAAAAAAGAGTGGAAGAATTGATAGCTAGAATAATTAATGCAGAGAAGGTCATAAATGAAATGACAGAGATGAAAACCATGACACGAGAAATACGTGACAAATCCACAAGCTTCAGTAACCGACTTGATCAACTGGAAGAAAGAGTATCAGCGATTGAGGATCAAATGAATGAAATGAAGCGAGAAGAGAAAGAAAAGAAAAAAGAAGAAAAAGAAATGAACAAAGCCTGCAAGAAGTATGGGATTATGTAAAAAGACCAAATCTACGTCTGATTGGGGTGCCTGAAAGTGAGGGGGAAAATGGAACCAAGTTGGAAAACACTCTTCAGGATATCATCCAGGAGAACTTCCCCAACCTAGTAGGGCAGGCCAACATTCAAATTCAGGAAATACAGAGAACACCACAAAGATACTCCTCCAGAAGAGCAACTACAAGACACGTAATTTCCAGATTCACCAAAGTTGAAATGAAGGAAAAAATCTTAAGGGCAGCCAGAGAGAAAGGTCGGGTTACCCACAAAGGGAAGCCCATCAGACTAACAGCAGACCTCTCGGCAGAAACTCTACAAGCCAGAAGAGAGTGGGGGCCAATATTCAACATTCTTAAAGAAAAGAATTTTAAACCCAGAATTTCATATCCAGCCAAACTAAGTTTCATCAGTGAAGGAGAAATAAAATCCTTTACAGATAAGCAAATGCTTAGAGATTTTGTCACCACCAGGCCTGCCTTACAAGAGACCCTGAAGGAAGCCCTAAACATGGAAAGGAACAACCGGTACCAGCCATTGCAAAAACATGCTAAATGTAAAGACCATCGAGGCTAGGAAGAAACTGCATCAACTAACGAGCAAAATAACCAGTTAATATCATAATGGAGGATCAAGTTCACACATAACAATATTAACCTTAAATGTAAATGGACTAAATACTCCAAAGAAAAGACACAGACTGGCAAACTGGATACAGAGTCAAGACCCATCAGTCTGCTGTATTCAGCAGACCCGTCTCACATGCAGAGACATACATAGGCTCAAAATAAAGAGATGGAGGAAGATCTACCAAGCAAATGGAGAACAAAAAAAAGCAGGGGTTGCAATCCTAGTCTCTGATAAAATAGACTTTAAACCATCAAAGATCAAAAGAGACAAAGAAGGCCATTACATAATGGTAAAGGGATCAATTCAACAGGAAGAGCTAACTATCCTAAATATATATGCACCCAATACAGGAGCACCCAGATTCATAAAGCAAGTCCTTAGAGACTTACAAAGAGACTTAGACTCCCATACAATAATAATGGGAGACTTCAACACTCCACTGTCAACATTAGACAGATCAACGAGACAGAAAGTTAACAAGGATATCCAGGAATTGAACTCATCTGTGCACCAAGCAGACCTAATAGACATC
This sequence comes from Piliocolobus tephrosceles, assembly GCF_002776525.5. Classification (NCBI taxonomy): domain Eukaryota; kingdom Metazoa; phylum Chordata; class Mammalia; order Primates; family Cercopithecidae; genus Piliocolobus; species Piliocolobus tephrosceles. Next base: position 32,269,079 of record NC_045440.1, on the reverse strand, counting down.
TATAGAACTCTCCACCCCATATCAACAGAATATACATTCTTCTCAGCACCACATCACACTTATTCCAAAATTGACCACATAATTGGAAGTAAAGCACTCCTCAGCAAATGTAAAAGAACGGAAATTATAACAAACTGTCTCTCAGACCACAGTGCAATCAAACTAGAACTCAGGACTAAGAAATTCAATCAAAACCGCTCAACTACATGGAAACTGAACAACCTGCTCCTGAATGACTACTGGGTACATAACGAAATGAAGGCAGAAATAAAGATGTTCTTTGAAACCAATGAGAACAAAGATACAACATACCAGAATCTCTGGGACACATTTAAAGCAGTGTGTAGAGGGAAATTTATAGCACTAAATGCCCACAAGAGAAAGCAGGAGAGATCTAAAATTGACACTCTAACATCACAATTAAAAGAACTGGAGAAGCAAGAGCAAACACATTCAAAAGCTAGCAGAAGGCAAGAAATAACTAAGATCAGAGCAGAACTGAAAGAGAGACACAAAAAACCCTCCAAAAAATCAATGAATCCAGGAGTCGGATTTTTGAAAAAATCAACAAAATTTACAGAGCGCTAGCAAGACTAATAAAGAAGAAAAGAGAGAGGAATCAAATAGACGCAATAAAAAACGATAAAGGGAATATCACCACGGACCACAGAGAAATACAAACTACCATCAGAGAATACTATAAACACCGCTACGCAAATAAACTAGAAAATCTAGAAGGAATGGATAATTTCCTGGACACTTACACTCTTCCAAGACTAAACCAGGAAGAAGTTGAATCCCTGAATAGACCAATAGCAGGCTCTGAAATTGAGGCAATAATTAATAGCCTACCAACCAAAAAAAGTCCAGGACCAGATGGATTCACAGCTGAATTCTACCAGAGGTACAAAGAGGAGCTGGTACCATTCCTTCTGAAACTATTCCAATCAATTGAAAAAGAGGGAATCCTCCCTAACTCATTTTATGAGGCCAACATCATCCTGCTACCAAAGCCTGGCAGAGACACAACAAAAAAAGAAAATTTTAGACCAATATCCCTGATGAACATCGATGCAAAAATCCTCAATAAAATACTGGAAAACCGGATTCAGCAGCACATCAAAAAGCTTATCCACCATGTTCTGGGATGGGATGCAAGGCTGGTTCAACATTCGCAAATCAATAAACCTAATCCAGCATATAAACAGAACCAAAGACAAGAACCACATGATTATCTCAATAGATGCAGAAAAGGCTTTTGACAAAATTCAACAGCCCTTCATGCTAAAAACCCTCAATAAATTCGGTATTGATGGAACGTACCTCAAAATAATAAGAGCGATTTATGACAAACCCACAGTCAATATCATACTGAATGGGCAAAAACTGGAAAAATTCCCTTTGGAAACTGGCACAAGACAGGGATGCCCTCTCTCACACTCCTATTCAACATAGTGTTGGAAGTTCTGGCTAGGGCAATCAGGCAAGAGAAAGAAATAAAGGGTATCCAGTTAGGAAAAGAAGTCAAACTATCCCTGTTTGCAGATGACATGATTGTATATTTAGAAAACCCCATTGTCTCAGCCCAAAATCTCCTTAAGCTGATAAGCAACTTCAGCAAAGTCTCAGGATACAAAATTAATGTGCAAAAATCACAAGCATTCTTATACACCAGTAACGGACAAACAGAGAGCCAAATCATGAATGAACTTCCATTCACAATTGCTCCAAAGAGAATAAAATACCTAGGAATCCAACTTACAAGGGGATGTAAAGGACCTCTTCAAGGAGAACTACAAACCACTGCTCAGTGAAATAAAAGAGGACACTAACAAATGGAAGAACATACCATGCTCATGGATAGGAAGAATCAATATCGTGAAAATGGCCATACTGCCCAAGGTTATTTATAGATTCAATGCCATCCCCATCAAGCTACCAATGAGTTTCTTCACAGAATTGGAAAAAATGGCTTTAAAGTTCATATGGAACCAAAAAAGAGCCCGCATTGCCAAGACAAACCTAAGTCAAAAGAACAAAGCTGGAGGCATCACCCTACCTGACTTCAAACTATACTACAAGGCTACAGTAACGAAAACAGCATGGTACGGGTACCAAAACAGAGATATAGACCAATGGAACAGAACAGAGTCCTCAGAAATAATACCACACATCTACAGCCATCTGATCATTGACAAACCTGAGAGAAACAAGAAATGGGGAAAGGACTCCCTATTTAATAAATGGTGCTGGGAAAATTGGCTAGCCATAAGTAGAAAGCTGAAACTGGATCCTTTCCTTACTCCTTATACGAAAATTAATTCCAGATGGATTAGAGACTTAAATGTTAGACCTAATACCATAAAAACCCTAGAAGAAAACCTAGGTAGTACCATTCAGGACATAGGCATGGGCAAGGACTTCATGTCTAAAACACCAAAAGCAACGGCAGCAAAAGCCAAAATTGACAAATGGGATCTCATTAAACTAAAGAGCTTCTGCACAGCAAAAGAAACTACCATCAGAGTGAACAGGCAACCTACAGAATGGGAGAACATTTTTGCAATCTACTCATCTGAAAAAGGGCTAATATCCAGAATCTACAAAGAACTCAAACAAATTAACAAGAAAAAAAAAAACAAACAAACAACCCCATCAAAAAGTGGGCAAAGGATATGAACAGACATTTCTCAAAAGAAGACATTCATACAGCCAACAGACACATGAAAAAATGTTCATCATCACTCGCCATCAGAGAAATGCAAATCAAAACCACAGTGAGATACCATCTCACACCAGTTAGAATGGCAATCATTCAAAAGTCAGGAAACAACAGGTGCTGGAGAGAATGTGGAGAAATAGGTACACTTTTACACTGTTGGTGGGATTGTAAACTAGTTCAACCGTTATGGAAAACAGTATGGCGATTCCTCAAGGATCTAGATCTAGATGTACCATATGACCCAGCCATCCCACTACTGGGTATATACCCAAAGGATTATAAATCATGCTGCTATAAAGACACATGCACACGTATGTTTATTGCGGCACTATTCACAATAGCAAAGACTTGGAATCAACCCAAATGTCCATCTGTGACAGACTGGATTAAGAAAATGTGGCACATATACACCATGGAATATTATGCAGCCATAAAAAAAAATAAAAATAAAAAAGATGAGTTTGCGTCCTTTGTAGGGACATGGATGCAGCTGGAAACCATCATTCTTAGCAAACTATCACAAGAACAGAAAACCAAACACCACATGTTCTCACTCATAGGTGGGAACTGAACAATGACATCACTTGGACTCGGGAAGGGGAACATCACACATCAGGGCCTATCATGGGGAGGGGTGAGGGGGGAGGGATTGCATTGGGAGTTATACCTGATATAAATGACGAATTGATGGGTGCTGACGAGTTGATGGGTGCAGCACACCAACATGGCACAAGTATACATATGTAACAAACCTGCACGTTATGCACATGTACCCTAGAACTTAAAGTATAATAAAAAAAAAACCATCCTCTAAATATTTAAACATTTCTAATATTTATTGTCCTCCACATGCCCTAGGCCTAGTTTAAATTTCATTCTTTTTCACTCAGAATATTAAAAGTCTTTGTACTATTCTCTCTTTCTTTGGTCTTATCTTTCAATAAACCTGTATTCCATAAAAAAATAAATAAATAAATAAAAGGTATCTGGTAGAAGAAATTTCTAAGCAGCAAAATGTTCAACAGGAAGCACAGCATAAAAGTTTGAAAATTTTGCAGCCTGACGATGTAGTAAAAAAGAAACACCCATTTTCTGGGGAGAAATTCAAGCCAGCAGTAAAAATTTGCGTCAGTAATTGGGAACTAAATGTTAATTGCCAAGACAATGGGGAAAATGTCTCTAGAGCATGTTGGAAATCTTCCTGGCAGCTCCTCCCATCACAGGCCTGGAGGCCTAGGATGGAAAAATGGTTTCCTGGGAAAGATCCAGGGACCTCTGCCATGTCCAGCTTTGGGACATGGTGCTCTGCATCTGAGCTGCTCCATCTGTGGCTAAAAGGGGCCAAGGCATAACTTGAGCCATGGATTCAGAGGTTACAAGTCCCAAGTCTTGGTGGCCTCCATGTGGTGTTTAGCCTTCAGGTGCACGGAAGTCAAAAATTGAGGTTTGGGAACCTTTGCCTAGAGTTCAGAGGATATATGGACATGCTTGGATGTCCAGGAAGAAGTTTGCTGCAGGGACACAGCCCTCATGGAGAACCTCTGCTAGGGCAGTGTAGAAGGGAAATGTAGGGTGGTTTCAAAGTTGCTTCCACATTTTTGGTTATCTTTACAGCAGCCCCCTACTCTACCAGTACCAATTTACTGTATTAATCTCTTTGTATACACAGAGTCCCCACTGGGGTACTGTCTAGTGGAGTTGTGAGAAGAGGGTCATTGTCTTCCAGACCCCCAAATGGTAGATCCACCAACAGCTTACACTGCGCACCTGGAAAAGCCATAGATACTCAACACCAGCTGTGAAAGAAGCTAGGGTGGGGGGCTGTACCCTACAATGCCACAGGGGTAGAGCTGCTCAAGGCTGTGGGAACCCACCCATTGCATCAGTGTGCCCTCGATATAAGACATGGAGTCAAAGGAGATCATTTTGGAACTTTAAGATTTAATGACTGCCTTATTGGATTTCAGACTTGCATGAACCCTGCAGGCCCTTTGTTTTGGCCAATTTTTCTCACTTTGAAGGGCTATATTTACCCAATGCCTGTACCTCCATTGTATTTAGGAAGTAACTAACTTGCTTTTGATTTTACAGACTTATAGGTACAAGGTACTGGCCTTGCCTTAGATGAGACTTTGGACTTGGACTTTTGAGTTAATGTGGGAAGTAGTTAAGACTTTGAAGTATTGTTGAAAGGGCATGATTGTGTTTTGAAATGAGAGGACATGAGGTTTGGGAGGGGCTGGGATGGAATGATATAGTTTGGCTGTGTCCCCACCCAAATCTCATCTTGAACAGTGGTTCCCATAATCCCCACATGTTGTGGGAGGGACCCAGAAGGAGGTAACTTAATCATGAGGACGGTTACCCTCATGCTGTTCTTGTGATAGTGAGTGAGTTCTCACAAGATCTAACAGTTTTATAAACGACTTCCTCCTTTGCTTGGCTCTCATTCTTCTACTTGTTACTGCCATGTAAAGAAGGATGTGTTTTCTTCCCCTTCCACATGATTGTAAGTTTCCTGAGACCTCCCCAGCCATGCTAACTGTGAGTCTGTTAAACTTCTTTTCTTTATAAATTACCCAGTCTTGGGTGTATCTTTATTAACAGCATGAGAACAGAGTAATACAAGAGGAGCTTTATGAGACCCTCCTGATACAGAGCTTGGGCCCCAGGTGTCACTCTATCAAGGTAAGGGTAAACTAGATCTCAACAGTTCCACTTCTTTTCCAGCCAATGAAAATTCAGAGAGGGCTGCCTTGGTGACAGACCTGAAAGGGAGAAGAAAAGTGAAAGACATAAGTCATACCTAGTAGCTGCCCACTTGCCCTTAAGAGGTGTTCAGTGGGCCAGGCACGGTGGCTCATGCCTATAATCCCAGCACTTTGGGAGGCCGAGGTAGGAAGATCATCTGAGGTTGGGAGTTCATGACCAGCCTGACCAACATGGAGAAACCCCGTCTCTCCTAAAAATACAAAATTAGCTGGGTGTGGTGGTGCATGCCTGTAATCCCAGCTACTCAGGAAGGCTGAGGCAGGAGAATCACTTGAACCCAGGAGGCAGAGGTTGCAGTGAGCCAAGATTGTGCCACTGCACTCCAGGCTAGGCAGTAAGAGTGAAACTCAGTCTCAGAAAAAAAAAAAAAGTGGGGGGGTCAATGATCCTGGGTATCCTATGCATAGGCTGCATGGGCCAGAGACTCTTCTACCCTGAATTGGTCCACAGCAGTTCATTCTGGAGATGGCTATCAATGTCTAGCAGAAACAAACACAAAGCTTCTCTATTCTCACAAATAATTTTTCAAGAATATCCAGGAACTGTCATATATTACCATTTACACAAGAAAACAAGACCGCACAAGCATGAACAAAGCCACAGACAGACGAAACAGACCTACAATGATTTCATATATTTGAACTATCAGTCTAATAGGGGATGGCAAGCATGTACACAACCAAAATTCAAAATAGAACAACATTCAGAATGAGAGAAGAATGGAGTGTTACTGAGAATAGGTGACTATTGCCTTGCATGCAGCAGAGTTCTGCATTATAGTCAAAGCTCTGCCATTTGCATTGTTTCAGGAAAAGGAGGCTAAAAAGCCATCTGGCATTTAAAATAGAGCATTGAGCCAGGTGGAGCCACAGGAAAGGGTTATAACCCTGTCACTTACTAGTGTTACATCTTTGAGTCACAGGTTTCTCATCTGAAAAAGAGACAATGACTATTTCAAATAAAAATATGAAACTTAAATAAGTTGGCTCATGTAAAAACCTGACATATTGCCAGTATTTAATAACATCAGCTCCTTTTATTAGAATTGTTCAGGCAAGAGTAAAATCACAGGGATCTTACTTCTATAACATAGGATGCTGTTTTAAAAAGTGGGGCAAAATAGATTATCCTACCCAACCATAAAATCTCACCCAACTTCTGTAGCCTAAAAAGGGCACACTCAAGCCAGCAGCCAAGTTATATGGGAAACACAGAAAAATATTTTAGCTCCCAAATGCAGATCTCAGAAACTTGACACAAACCAATTTCCTATTGGATAACATTAGATCTGGAAAAAAAAAAAGTTTATAGGAGGGACAATCTAAAGCTATCCCAGCAAGATTAAAGTCTCTTGCAATTTCAAATGGCCAGGAAACTTACAAAGCACAGAGACAAGAGTAATCCAAACTGATTATCCCAGGGGTCCCTGTTCCTTTGGCGACCAAGTCCTCTTCCCAACTGTAGTACCCAATCAAGTAAGCAGAGTCAACATGGCTACAGGGTTCCTTACACCTGTGGTCACCATCTACCTGAGGAGAAAGAGTGAACTGCAATCAAGGTAACAGAGAGTGAGCCATTTCTAGTTGGTGCCCTTATAAATATGCTTCAGTTGTCCAGAATAATTGCTTCCAATAAAGGCTAAGCAGACAATTCTGACAGGAATGTCCTTATGAGTTTGTGCAGATTGTAAACCTGTCAGAATAGATGCCTCCTTGTATTTCCATCTTTCAACCAAGCTAACAAGTCAGGTTATCTTTTAGGAAATCATTTCATATGCTTTATTAAAAGCCAAGTTTGAAAGCTAGATGAGCCCCCAGTGACCGACGGTTTTAATTAGACTAGTTTCATGATTTCCTTCCATAACACAGGGTTTCACCATCTCCTTCACAGTTGTCTCTCACCCAAAACTACTTCTCCCTTTGTATTCCCTAACTTATTAAAAGCTAACACTATTTATCTGGTGGTGCTGGAACCTGAGAGTTATCCTCTAATAGTTCCTGTTCTAAAATACCCACAACTAACTGGCTACTTCTCCTAACAACACTACTTTCTAAAGGTCTCTATCTGTATCTTTATTTTCATTTGCATGATCACTGCCCATTCAGGCTCTCAGCAGTGCTCACCTGGAATAAATACAAAAACCTTGGCTGGGCACAGTGGCTCACGCCTGTAATCCCAGCACTTTGAGAGGCTAAGGTGGGCGGATCACCTGAGGTTGGGAGTTCAAGACCAGCCTGACCAACATGGAGAAACCCCATCACTACTAAAAATAGAAAAAAAAAAATTAGCCGGGCATGGTGGTGCATGCCTGTAATCCCAGCTACTTGGGAGGATGAGGCAGGAGAATCACTTGAACCCCAGAGGCGGAAATTGAGGGAAGCCAAGATCATGCCATTGCACTCCAGCCTGGGCAACAAGAGTGAAACTCCATCTCAAAAAAAAAAAAAAAAAAAAAAAACAATCTCACCAGTGTCTCACACTTCAGTCTCACCCCATTAGAACCACCACCTTCCTCCCAAAAAAAAAAAAAACAAATTAGAAAACATAGATTTGATCATGTCACTCTGTTTTGTAATATCATTCACTGGATCACCATTACATCTAAGAAGTAATTCAAGCTCTTCAGTATTTTAGCCAAGACCTTCTACCCTATCATTCTGTCCTTGCAGATCCTACAGGTTCAGGCTACAAAGAACCACTTGCCAATCAGTGATGATGCCAAGATCTGTCACCCCCAAATCTGTATGGCTCCTCTCCTTGGAAAGCTTTTCTACATATCCTCCTTCTCATTCTCCACTAATTCATCTGGTTAATGTCTACTCATCTTTCATAACTCAACTGAAACATCAAACCATCGGGATGCTTTTTGCCATTTCCCTTTCACACTCAGGTAGAATTGATTTGAAAGCTAGATGAGCTCCCGAGGACCTACTGTTTCAATTAGGCATTATGTATTTTTATTCTATAACCAAGTGTTTGTCAACCTCAGTACTATTGACATTTGGGGCTGGATAATTCTTTGTCACAGGGCACTGTTCTGTAGGATGTTTAGCATATTTCCTGGCCTCTACCCATTAGTTGCCAGTACCACCCTTCCCCGGTTCTGACAACCAAAACTGTCTCCAGACACTGCCAAATGTCCTCTATGGAGCAAGTCAATCCCTGTTGAAAACCACTGCTAGAGTACTATATTAACATCATTTCATGGCTCTTTTGTAGTATATTTGACCATTTCACCACTGAAAAGAATTTTTGTTGGCAGAAGCTATCTTTTTCTCATCAGTGTAATCCAGTGCCTACAACAGTATCCATCACATGAAAGATGAGTGATAAATATTTCTTGAATGAATAAAAGTAAAAGAATTATCAAACATTAAGTAAGTATCATGTGGAATGGCTCTGCATTCTCAAAATACCTCCAGGAAATCCCAGGGTATAAAATGTGCCCTTATGGGTCAAGAAAATAGTCTGTAACTTAGAATTCTCAACTCTTAGAATTATATATAAAATCAAAATGGATTTCAGGAATGAATGAGTTCCGCCACAAATTTAAGAAGCACACCAGATAAAGTGGTTGTGCATATGCCACACAGCATATATGCAATAGAAAGTCATCCTGAGGTCAGGTACAGTGACTTATGCCTGTAATCCCAGCACAGTGAGAGGCTGAGGTGAGTGGATCACCTGAGATCAGGAGTTTGAGACCATCCTGGCCAACATGGTGAAACCCCATCTCTACTAAAAATACACAAAATTAGCTGGGTGTAGTGACATGCACCTGTAATCCCAGCTACTTGGGAAGCTGAGGCAGAAGAATCACTTGAACCCAGGAGGTAGAGGTTTCAGTGAGCTGAGATCACACCATTGCACTCCAGCCTGGGCAACAAGACTGAAACTCCATTAAAAAAAGAAAAAGAAAAAAGAAAGTCATCCTGTAGCAGGTCTCTTCAATCTATCATGACAGTGTAGCTGAGACTTCTGTATGATAATTTTGAGATGTTTTATCTTGCATAAAACCTTAGCTAATACTTTGGGGCCTATCACTTTTCATTGTTAACTCTACAAGCTATTTATAATAGCCCCATTCCAAACCATCTTGTCCTGAGCTCTTTGTCCCAACAGCATGTTCTGGTTTAAACACAATACTCAAGGATACTGGAGATGAAAGGCAGGCTCTGAATATGACACTTCAAGACACTGATGCTCAGCCAGAGGAAAATAAACCAATCTAAACAAAGTTGTAAAATGCCCATTAGACTGGAGATTTCTACCCCCACATCCATAACAATGATATTCTGCCCCGAGCAGCTCACTTATCACTGCATGCTGTAAGAGCAGCTCCATTTCTGCCCTTCTAGTATCCAGCACTGCAAACCAAAGCCAAGCTATAAGAGTGATATACTTTTAAACTTCAAATGGACTGGTAGAACCATTAGGCATTTTCAAGACCATACAATTCATATTCTGATAGCCATGGGGATGAGGTAACCTTAGTATTCACAAAGTGCTGAGAACAGAGCCGCTTAACTGAGAGAGTGGTCCACTGAACAGTGACCTCTTTTATTTCATCTCCTCTGGTATAAAAGCATCCTCTCCATTTGTGCTAGCAAAAAAGACAGAGATTGTCTTTCATTTTTGCTTATACAAGCTCCCTGAAATGAAAGGAGAAGGGATTTTGTTACCTAGAGGGTTTGACTGCAATGAGATAATATATTTCCTCCTCTTCATTTCTGGGAGAGAGAAAAAAATTAAGAGATAATGGCTATAGAAGTCCATGTACTTTTTGAAAGAAGATAACATAAGGAAGTATGGAGCTCAAGAAGACTTCCAGATATTGCTTGGGTTAGTGATGATGAAGATAAAAGCAGGTGATGCACAACTTTTCAAAATACCTGGGTTTTGTTCAAGTCCCAAAACAGGCTTCATGGCCTAGCTGAGGCAAAGCTGCCTTCATCAGAACTCCAGAAACGTCTGAAAAAAGTTCACCAATTGCGATTGCGGTCATTTTACCAATAAAGAGTCAAATAGACCTTGGAAACAGGCACAGCACCAGTATTCCCAAAACACTTCCTTTGCTCAAACACTTCCCATTCTTCTAACATTAACCCTTGAGGTTCTAAAGCCGACTCTAATTGAAGTGAGAGCCACATCTGTGATGCATTAGTACGTAACACATCTTCATAACTTTGTATTTGAAAATCCTTGGAACCACGTGTCTTTAGAGGCAATGCTACTGAGGCAGGAAATTAACACCTTAAAGATGCTCATATAGGTAGACAAAGTTCTCTTAGACATTTTTCTTCTTTGGATTTGTCATGCAATTATCATTCTATTTTCAGCTCTCATTTGGTTCCTTGATGGGCTTCTTCTAATGCTCATATTCTTGCTAAAATGAAGACAAATTGTGATGTGTGCTGGTTATGTAACTGATTATATAAGATCCTTCAGTAGCATGTCTGATTTAAGCTCAGTTCTTACAGAATTACAAAGCTCAGGTAATTATGTTTGCAATGCCTGTGAGAAAGGAGTTACTAACCTTGTTCTAGGGCTTGGGATCTGAAGAGCAGCAATTCTGTTTGCATGCTTACAAGGATTTTACTTATTGTTTATATACTAACAGTGTATAAATAGTCATAAATTATTATTTCCCTCTTATCTTTAGCAAGATTATTTCCTTTTTTCCAAAATAATCCTAAGTATTACTTTAGAGTTCATATTATCTACATCTCTAAATGGCTTTCATGATATTAACATGTTGAATATGCCACACAGCATATATGCAATAGAAAGTCATCCTGAGTCTCCCACTGACCTTGACCAAGCTACTTACTTAGTACCTTAATAATTTATTTGTATATAAAGTAATGGACTCCTTGTTCTTGAGGAATCTCCATTATAGGACATGACTATCTTTGCTTTAATGGAGAATTTCAAATCTTAGCTACAGATACAAGCAAAGTGAGAGAAGTTTTGAGACAGAGCAAGGTCAGGAGTTCAATTTAATGTATCGAGGGTCTCCTTCTCCAACTTTGCTTCCTCTTTCCGCCCTCATCTCTTCCAACTCCAGATATTCCCAGGACCTCTGTTATTATCTATCCACTGGTAAATACCAAATGTATTCTCAAGCCCAGATCTCTTGCTTTTAAGTACAAGGTTCTCCATCACATTTGGATAACCAACAGGTACTTCAAACTTAGCATATGTAAAACCAAATTCATCTGCCCTTTGGTTTACAGACGTTCTGTGCTCTGTAGCTCAGGGAAGGACGTATTATTCCAGTCCATTGTCCAAAGGAGAAGACAGAAAGTCATCTTTAACTCATTCTCTCCCTCACTCCACACCCAACCAACCACAAGTCAATTCTCCTTCTTGGGCATTTCTCAAATCTGTATTCTGTTTCTACTGCCATTATTTAAGTTCAAACCACCATCATCTCTTGCATTGCATGAGAACTGGTTTCCCTTCCTTCACCCTGACCACTTCTAATTCGGCCTTCACATTATTTCCAGGGCAGTCTTCCTAAAAGGCAAATCTAATCTACCTTTGCTTTGCTTCAAACTCAATTACTCCCCTTGCTCTCTCGATAAAGTTTAACAATTTGGCCCTCATTTCCCTCCCCCTCTCAAGCATCATCACCATCCATTTTTAACTCCATGCACCAAACATATTGTACAACTTGTAGTTCACCAAAAGGCCATACTTCCTCTTTCTCAGGGCCACTGACAACTGCTGTCTTTACCTAGAAAGCACTCTCTTGCTGCCCTCTCCCTTACCTAGACAATGACAAATCATCTTTCAGGTGTCCACACAAGCTTTACCTCCTACAAAGGCATTTCCAGGCCACCAATTTTCCCTTCCACTCTTACCTCCAGAGCTGGATGATCTGGCGTCCCTCTCGAGTCTACTCCATCACAGCGTTTTTCACTGACTAATAACATTTTAAGGAAAGCTCATTATGTGCCAGACCCTGAGCTGATGCCTACATGAGTTATATCAGAGGTTCCCAACCAAAGGCTTATGGGCCAAATATAACATATAGGTGTTTTGTTTCAGTTAAAAGGATTTAATATTAAATGTAAATTTTTTAATCAGGATATTTCTGAGAAAACATTCCTAGATTTACAGCATTAAAAAAAAAAAAAAAAAAAACTATCAAATCTGGCAGCCCTGAATTCACAGCCCTGAACACACCAACAGTAAGGCATACCTGAATCATGACTACTCCTCTTAGTGGCTGTATTAGTTTGCTAGGGTTTCTGTAACTAAAACCACAGATTGGGTGTCTTAAACTATAGAAATTTACTTTCTCACAGATTTAGAGGCTGGAACTGCAAGATCAAGGTGTCAGCAGGTTTGGTTTCTTCTGAGGCCTCTCTTGTTGGCTTGCAGATGGCTGCTTTCTCACAGTATCTTCACATAGTCTCAAAAAAAAAAGAGTCTCACCCTGTCACCAGCCTGGAGTGCAGTGGCACAATCTCGGTTCACTGCAACCTCCCGGGTTCAAGCGATTCTCCTGCCTCAGTCTCCTAAGTAGCTGGGACTATAGGTACATGCCACCACACCCAGCTAATTTTTGTATTTTTAGTAGAGACCAGGTTTCACCATGTTGGCCAGGATGATCTTAGTCTCTTGACCTCACGATCCACTCAGCCTTCCAGTGTGCTGGGATTACAGGCGTGCACCACCACGCCCAGCCACATTGTCTTTCATCTGTGTACACACATGCACCTCTGGTGTCTGTGTGTTCAAATTTTCCTTTCTTATAAGGACAGCAATCAGATGAAATTAGGGCTTGCCCAAAAAACACTCATTTGACTTAATTACCTTCTTAAAGGTCCTATCTTCAAGTCCAGCTACATTCTGAGGTACTGAAGCTTAGGGTTTCAACATATGAGTTAGAAGAGATACACTTCAGCCTATAACAGTACCTTATTCCCTCGCTTGTACACAGTTCCCATCATACTATCTAGTCAATTAGACAAGCACTCGAATACTCCACCTGCATTACTCATTTGAGGTTATCTTCCCTGACCCTGTAGTCCTCTGAGTTCATGACCCTATGTTATCCTCTCACTTTTGTTTGTCAAACTTCTGTGAAATTATTTCACTCTTTTTTGAAGCAGGTTCTCTGACTCCAGGTCCTAAGCTCTTAATAAATTACACTACCTTTCATCATGCTGTACGAATACTTTTATGTTCGCCTACTCCTAAATTTGAGTATCCCTTAAAAACAGGAACTTGTCCTTATTCATCACAGTAGCCTTAGGACCACAACAAAGCTTCAGTGGTAAAGACAGAAAGCTCTGGGACAAGATCGCTAGAGTCTGAATCATGGCTCTCCTCCCTCTTAACCGTGTGGCTTTAAATAACTTATTTAATTTTCTTGTATTTCCGCTATAAAATGGGGATAATAATGATGCCTATTTTCGATGGTTGTTGAGAGAATGACATGAGTTAATGCATACGAAATACTCAAAACCTGACACATGGTAGTTTCCCAATAGATATCAGCTAGTATTAGCATTATAAGGGCCTCTTGTAGTAACTGAATCCATTCATTTAATAAATATTTACTGAACACACACTATAAGCCAGGCACTCCACCAAACATAAAAATCATAAATAAAACAGATTTAAAAATTGAGAGAGAGGCCAGGCACAGTGGCTCATGCCTATAATCCTAGCACTTTGGGAGGCTGAGGTGGGTGGATCACCTGAGGTCAGGAGTTTGAGACTACCCTGGTCAAAATGACAAAACCCCGTCTCTAATAAAAAATTAAAAATTAGCCAGGTGTGTTGGCAGGCACCTGTAATCCCAGCTACTCGGGAGGCTGAAGCAGGAGAATAGCTTGAACCCGGGAGGTAGAGGTTGTAGTGAGCTAAGATCATGCCACTGTACTCCAGCCTGTCCAGCCTGGGCAACAGAGGGAGACTCCATCAAAAACATAAAAAGAAAAGACAGAGAGATAGAATATTAAACTCTGAACTCAGACCCTAATGGCAGCTTTGAGTTCAAAAAGTCATGCTTCAAAATATTTACTGAAGCTCCAAAAATTACTTTCCATATACCTATGGCCCTTAAAACATACCTCAATCACTCACTCATCATAACCTCAGCATCTGAAAAAAAAAAAAAATTGGGACACCCCCTCCAGCTTCCCACACTAGGTAGTTCTAAATTTGAATGATTTCAACATAAATTTTTCTTGAACTAGTAAGTCAACGGTACTGTGATGTCAACTTTCTCCTCTCTGGTCTATTTCTAAATAAGGATTCTCAACTGTCTTTCACATAAACGATTCACCTTTTGCCCATACAGTCGTTTTCTATTTATGCATCAGACAAAACAAAAGGCTATGCCCAAAACAAAAGGTGTGAGAATTTCCCATCGTCAGCTTTGCCTTATGCCTAATCTTAGTCGAGAAATCCTGTTTTTCCTACCAAACTAGCAGTGTCTACTGGGACTAAGTTTCAGAACTCTGAGCTGTGACTTCAGCTGACAATCAGATTTTTATCTGGGCCACATGTTCAGTTGTTAGAACATGCTGATGGTGAAGCCAAAAGCCAATTCCTGTAGGAACCAGAGCGTTCACCCAGAGAGATCCCTGACAGCATCCTGTCCCCAGCCAGCCATCTCAAATGCCTGCTCCTGGGGTCAGAAAGGAGATCAGTGTCGAACTGAAGCACACCCTCTAAAAAAATACAGAAGGCACTAGCTGTGCCATCTTAGTCAGCAATCATAGTAACTACCACTTACTGCAAATTCACTTTGTGCCAGCAACTATGCTAAATGCTTTTCATATATCATCTTATCTTCACAATGCTACGAGGTATTATACTAACTTAACGTTGAGAAAACCAAGACAAGTAATATGCCCAAGGTCACAGTGGCAGAGTGGAGTTGATCCCACATAAGACTTAAGACTCCAGAGCCTGTGTGGCTCACTCCCAACACACTCTGCAATATTAGTACCATAAGGAGGTAGAAAAGAAGGTGATCTAGGGTCTTGTCCATGACAAATTGATTCTGCTACAGGAATACATGAGGATGCCATTACTTTTGAAATTTTACACAAACCACTCTTTCAGTCTTGATGTCTCTGATCTCATTTTTTCTTCCACATGTAGGTTCTTAATATTCTTTTAGGCTTTCTCTGCTTGAAGAACCAGCTGGACATGTTCCCTATTTCAATCTGATATTCTCCCTTTATCTCCACTGCCAGCCAGCCTGGGTCTCCTGCATGTTTCACAATCCCATCCTGAGAAGAGATTGGAAAAGTCAATTTTCCTAAATATCAGTTAACTTATCTACTGAGTAAGGGATTTCAATTATATTACCTCTAATGCACCTTTGAGCTTCTATGAATTGTCACTCATAAAATGATTAGCAGAATTTTTACTGAAAAAGTCTTCCCTTCACCGGAGAGAAGCACACCCTCCCAGACCAACTCCCAGGTTCTACTTGATCACAGCAGTTGTATAATTGCATACCCACCTGTGAAGCACACAGTGAAAATGAAATTCCAAAAACAAAAACAAAAAAAGAGACATCTTAATCCACCAGGATCACTGTCTCTGTGCACCCAAATTTTAAAAACAAACCCTATTGTTACTCTTTAAGATAACTTCTGTCCTGAATGAGCACTCCCCAGGAACATAAAACGGAATAAAAAACAATGAGGGGAAGAGAATCAATTTGGAGCAATTCTACTATTATATAATTGTATTTACCTAATTTTTTTTCTACTCATTATTGCATATTCAACTCAAAGTTTTCATGGTTGAAACAGGAAAAATGCTAGAACTTGTTCCCCTTGTTCTATTAATGTAGCAATTCCCCACTTGTATTCTGGATGTCTCAAGAGAAGCAGCATGTTCCAACCATAATCAAGTAGATGTAGAATTGGTTGGGGTGTACAGGAGATAGTAGGGTGTGAGGACATCCACTGTCTCCACAGAGTTCCACCTCACACATTACTCAAGTGCATTCTGGAGTCCTATATCTATAAAAGATATCAGAGACCTGGAATCCCCTTGGGAGCATCTGCACACTTTCCTGCAGACAGGACCTATACCTACCTATTCCTCCAAAATATCTTTCAACATGAGTAGCAGAGAAACAGTAGATTTATCCCTTATCAGCTGAGTGAACATGTCCAAGGGATATGCCATCCTGAGCTTAAGTGTGTGTCTTTAGAATGGGAGTGATAATAAATGTTTCACAGGCTTGGTGTGGGAATCAAATGAGATCATGGTTTGGATCTACTTTGTAGGCAGTACAGCAGAAAGGTTAGAAATCTGGACTACTGATTTGTGCTTTCTAAATTCGATTCCCAAACTCATCCTTTATTAACTCTCTGTACAATCTTGGGCAATTTTCTTGGACCCTCTAATCCACAGGTTCCTTGTCTAGCAGATGGGAATAATAGCAGCACCTATCACATAGGTAGTTGTGAAGATTAAATGACGGAATGCTGTCAATGCCTGCGATAAAGTAAAAGGTCAGTAGATCAGTACATTTTAACTATTATTAATGCCAGCATGGAACTGGATAATGAGCACTTAAACCTATACAGTCGGCAGGACTTTTGCAGGAGTTTGTGCATCCTTAGTATGTATATTAAGTGGCAAAGAGGAGAGAAGAAGAGGGAAGAGAGAAAATACATATTTCCTTGAATGGAGAAAAGAGGGAAAAATCAGAATAATTTTTCCTTAATCGATGTGCTTGTCAAGGACAAAGAAAATGAAGATACTTCTTTTATCTAATGAGGCTCAAGGTAGCCAATGTTTGCCATTCATCATTTCCTAACCTGGACCCTGTCCCTCTTAGTTCAGTGGATTTTGTTCACATTTCTTTCTCGAAAACAATCAACTGAGGAAATGCAGATAGAGTCCCTTTGTGAGTATTTAACGGTGCATCAGGGCCATAAAAACAGAGTGGTTCTATCTATATGGAAATGTAGATTTCAAATATATTCTTTCTAATAATCAAATTATAAGGGAAATGGTCCTCTAATAGGGAGTTAATAAAAGTTGATTCTTAAGGCTGCCTGGAGCTGTAAGCAATAAGGAACAGATTTATAATATGAAGCATTTGTGTTTTCTTCTCTTTTTTCCATTTTCATGATCTATTCCATTAACTAGATGGCCCACGCTTGTATTAAAAGAAAATAGATTAAGCAATCAGAGTCCTCATTTGATCAACCTGTTGCCCCAACTTCCATGTACACACAGTCTTTTTAAAAATCATGTTAAGGGTTTGCCTAAAGATGCCAGATTTACTTCCTTGTTTGACTGGAGTTTTCCCCTTCTGTACAATATGCAAATGTTCCCTGTGGGACAGCTGATTAGCCATTGATGGTGGGCTTTAATAATGAGGAAAATTATCAGAGCACAAAAACATGAATTTGGCAAAACAAGCTTTTTATATAATACACAGGGGAAGGAAAGGCAGATTTTTTAACCTCTTCATTTGCTAGATACTTTCCCTGAAAATATGGCATTTTAAACCTAAGGTAGCTTAATGAACTATGCACTGATTACTGCAGAGAAACAGGGGAAAGCAAGCTGGAGAGAGGGAGAAATAAAAACACATCCCTGTCCTGAGGGCTACAGTGAATTGTTTCCCAAATGAGAAAATAGAATAACCAGCCACTCACCTCTGGCTGTGACCAAACACAGATTTTTCCCACTAGTTTATTGTCACACTGATAATAAGGCAAAGAGTACAAGCTGGGACAGGAGAACGTACGAGATAACTTAGCCTTCCACTCAGCTAATTTTCCTAAATGCTAAGAAAGAACTCCCCCACGAGGTCACAAGGATAAAACCTTTTCATCCAAGGAAAAAGACCTTTCCCACTTTTATCTGTCACCACAATAAAAACTCTCACCATAATTAAGGAAGGAAAATATAGCATTACCCACAGGATGATCTCTAGTCTATGTATTCTCACATATGGTATAAGGGGAATACTGTAATCTTGAATTTAAATGGCAATGCCCCAAGCTATTGATACCAGAAGGTGAGGCTGGCATAATAGTATGGTGTAAGAACATTAAGACACTATTATCAATGAGCAAGGGATACATCAATAGATCATAATAGACAGTGATACTTGCAGTCAGGAAAGATATAATATAAAATACTCCTTTGCTTTGCTTAAATAAAATGTTGCTCCTGAGAAATAAGTCAGATACCAAAGACAACACAGGCATATCAGTTGGATTATCTTGGGGTTAAATACTGTCCCAAAAAAATATTTTGGACTGGCACAGATGCTTTTTTGATTTTGGTTTTTAATTTTGAATTTAAGCAGGGCCCACGCTCAAATTCCTCACCAGTCCAAGCATTTCTTTCATCTTACCTGTAGCCAAATTCACACATTTGCATGACGTATTGCTTCCTTTGAGATTTAAGTTTGAAACCAGGAGAGAAATGGCCTATAGTTGGATACTTTTTAGAGCACATTTAAGAGCACCTATGCCTTCCGTTGAAATCCACTGATGAAAGAGTTGGGGTGAGAGCTTGCTTTCAGCAAGTACACAAGTAAAGATTAAGACGTAGTTATCAAAGCTTGAAGCAGGCAGTCATGTGAGACACACAGATGAGAGTCTAGGCCTTCAAAACGACAGCCACTTATCACTAGTGGCTTTGGAGCACTTGAAATGTGTCGAGTCCAAATTGAGATGGGCTGTAGCAGAAAACACACGCCAGATTTTGAAGATGTAGTACAAAGAAAGTAAAATAGTTTCAGTAATTTTTATACTGATTACATGTTGAAACAATAATGTTTGGAGTACACTGGGCTAAATGCAATATATTATTAAAATTTACTCTGCCTATTTTTATTTTTAGTGTGGCTACTAGAAAAGTTAAAGTTACTTTCATGGTTCACATTATATTTCTATTGACAATGCGGGTCCAGAGACAACCATAACTATTCCTTTAAGTGTACAGACTTGCTAATAATCGTCAGAATTTCCTTAGTGAAGAGAAACCAGAGATGGATTGGGAGAAAATTTTGAAAAAGAAAAGAAAATAGAAACCACGATCTACAGCTGTTATGGACTAAACTGCGTTACCTGCAAAATTCCTGTGTGGAAGTCCTAATACCCAATACCTCAAAATGTGGCTGTATTTGGAGATGTATTCTTTAAAGAGGTAATTAAGGTAAAACGCAATCATTTGAGTAAGCCCTAATCCAGCATGAGTGGAACCCTTGTATTTATGAGAAGAGAATAAGACACAGTGTGTGCCCAAGGAAAATTATCATGTGAGAAGGCAGTCATCTGTAAACCAAAGAAGAAACCAGAGGAAACCCGTCCTGTAGACATCTTGATCATCAACTTCCAGCCCCAGACTGTGAGAAAATAAGTTTCTGCTGTTTAAGCCACCCAGCCTGTGGCATTTTGGCACAGCAGTCCAAGTAGAATAGTTTATAGCTTACAATATAAGTATGTGTAGTAAACCATATATGGCTCATTATGTAGAATAGATTCAGGCATTCTGTACTTAGTATATAGGATCCAGGAATTAGATGGACTCTGCAGGGCTAATTATTAATAATTACACAATCCTAATAATTCATTTAATTCCCATAGAGCACATGCCATCCACATTTCTGTAGGTTCTCTGGATTTTGATCTGGGAAGAGATTTTGGTTTTTGAAACAACCCCCATGATTGCTCTGCAGAAGGAATTCTGGAGGAGAGGGAGCACTGAGCTTTCATTTAGATGATTGATGTTTATATATTGGTTTTCCACTGACTGTGTGACCCAAGACACCTCGGTTAACCACTTCAACACTCAGTTTCTTCAAACAGAGAATAAGGATGATAATGCCTGTTTCATCTGTGAGAATTACAGGATATAAAGTATGTGAAGGTACTTTGTATACCGTACAGTTTCACCTAGAAGCTTGGTTTCGTGAGTGCAGTTGGATATTGCAGTCACATCTACCTCTAGGAGCAGAGCCTCAAGCAGGTGTGAATCATCATTATCCCAGTGTCTTGGTGGATGGTGCTTCTTTGCCAGGTGCCTTCATTCAGGTAGCAAGTCATCAAGACAGTGTCTGTGCACCACCAAACAAAGCCTGCTAAAAAGTTTGAAATGCTGCAAGGTGACTAAGTAGTCTGTCTTCAGTGTGAGACAACTCATGAGATGAAATTTTTACTGAGTTAGACAACATTTAAGAATGTTACCCAAGTTGGTTAACATTGTTCAGCAAGGTTGCTTGTGACAAATGTCACTAGAGCACTGGTGGCAAAAGTGTTCAAAGTGAGACACCGCTGTATACTCTGTCTTGCCTGCTTTCAATCCTTTAAGTTTAGGAGACTCTATTCTCTGCCTGTTTTTCAGTCTTCTTTCATTAAAAAATTATAATCTACAGTGATTCTAAGTTGATTCTCCCAGCTTCTTCACTGCAAAACAACTGTCCCCTGACACAGTCAACATCTCTTGACAGAGACACTAGTGGTTTTACAATCCAAGTTCTTAGAACATAATGCTTATGTGGGTTGGTTCTTGTCCTTTATTCTGAATCTACTGGCTATAACAAGTAATATTTCACTGATGTTTTTCTAATTAATTAATTTATTGGCAACTACTTTATACAAAATGCTCTAATAGCCCCTATGTGTCATAAGAAAGAAGAATAGATCAAGTCTCCATTCTAAAGGAGTTTCTAATCAAACAGTCATCTTACCCCAACCCCTACAGACCCAATATGGGTCTCTTTCTCTCTTTATCTCCATGGCCCTCCACTCCTTAAACATATCCCTTTACCCCCTTGACAGGAGGCAACTTGCCTCCTATGCCCAAATTTACCCAGTTAGCAATTGTCATGTATACAGGGATTTGCTGATATGTCCAGTAGGCATCCCTTTTCCTGGAAACCTTGCCTGAGCCTTGCAAGAAGCTGGGGAATATTGTACAAGTTACTCAACCTCTCTGTGTTCTCAAATTCTTTGTGAAACAGAGACAGCAATCGCACCTACCTTAAAAACTCGTTGTGAAACGTATAGTTAGACAGAAGGAATAAGTTCTAACGTTCAATAGCAGAATGGGGTGATTATAGCTAACAATAACCTATTGTATATTTTTAAATAGTTAGAAAGGTTAAAATGTTCCTAAAATGTAGAAATGACAAATACGTGAGGTGATGGATACTCCAAACACCCTGACTTGATCATATACATTCTATGCATGTAACAAAATATCACGTGTACTCCATAAATATGTACAAATATTATGCATCAGTAATTTTTTAAACTTATTGTGAGAATTATACATTTCCTAGCATTCTGTAAGCACTCAAACATTAGGCACTCCTAAGACATCAATGGGATCCATGAGCTACCTTTGAGTATCTATCCATCTAACTAGAGAAGGGTATCTATTGTGACCATGTGCTATGTTCATCTCTAATATTAAAATTTACTTTATTATAATAGCCTATATACTTGTCTAGCATATTAAACAAAATAAGTTGTTATTATTTACTAAAAGTTTATTATATATGCCAGGCACTCTGCATATACTAACTCATTTCATCCAGCCCAACCCTATGAAATAGTTACCACAATCATTTTCATTTCTTCAGCTGAAGAAATTAAGACTTAGGCCCAGGTCACATACTCAAGGACACACACTTAGTAAATAAGAGAAGCAGGACTTGAGCCCAAAGTTCACACTCTCAACCAAACACTCTACTCCACCACCTCCGTGGAGGACTCAGTCTACTGTCCCTGTGCCCCTGGAGCTAGTATCGTGCCTGACTCATAAGCAGTTTCCATTTTCTCTTTGGTTAATTAATATAACACCTTTCCAAGGAAAGGGATAAATATTTTTTGTGTTATAATCAACTATACTAAGATACAAAAAAATGATGTGATTGTCACATGGATCTGTGGGTAGCTTTTTGAAGAATCAAGCTGACCTAGCTTTCTCATTTTAGAAATGTTGCCATTTCCTTTTCAGGGAGGAAAAGATATAACAGGAATAAACTGCAGGCAGATGTCTCATTTCTCCAATTTATTATTCTGGAGTGAAAACATTGAGTGACATAATGCATCACAGGACTGTCACGACTAAGTGTGGGACAATACATCAAACAGGCATGGTTCTTGGAAACGCTACCAAACAGGTCTTTGCTAATGACGGATTAATTATTGGTGTGTTTTAAAGTTATTAACATTATGGAAGATGGGAGAAATGTTTAAGAGCAGAATCTATAATTCCTAAGAGGTAACATGTGTTTCAAATCAGCTTAATCGAGATCCCCAAATCCCTAAAGAAAATTAGAAAAATTATGAAATCCGGCCAGGTGCGGTGGCTCACACCTGTAATCACAGCACTTTGGGAAGCTGAGGTGTGTGAATTACTGGAGGTCAGGAGTTCAAAACCAGCCTGACCAACATGGTGAAACCCCATCTCTACTAAAAAATGCAAAATTAGCCAGGCGTGGTGGAATGCACCTGTAATCCCAGGTATTCAGGAGGCTGAGGCAGGAGAATCGTTTGAACCCAGGAGGCGGAGGTTGCAGTGAGCCAAGATCGCACCATTGCACTCCAGTCTGGGTGAAAAAAAGCGAAACTCTGTCAAAAGAAAAGAAAGGAAAGGAAAGGAAACAAAAAGGAAATCCTTCAATAATTAATACAATTTATTATGGTTTCTTCCAGCAGTTTCTGAAGCAAGGACTTCAGGGTTTATGGAATAGAGTGACAAAAAAAATTGGTCTGTGGTTTAGGCATGGAAAAGTGTCTAAGAGGCATTGCATATCAAAGAGTTCAGCCTTCATCAATGGATGGCAAACCTTCATGTCAGATTTAGGGGGAAAAGAATGCCACCAAGGCAGTACTTAACACTAAGTGAAGTAAGAAGGATCGGAAAAGAGAAACCTAGTAGCATGAGGAATAGATAGAAAGGAAGAGATTTAAAGAGATATACTCAGGAAGAAGAATCAAAAAGATTCATTGGCCATTTGGATGAGAGAGGAAAGGAGAACAAGGTAGCAGAGGGAAGACAGGAAGAGAACAGGTTACAGACAGAAGGAAAGATAATAACATATTGATGTCAAGGAGGGGATGGAAGATGGATACAGGTTGAGAGTCAGTAGGTTACAAGTCCCAAATATGGTACTTTCTACACTCCTTTTAGACTGAGGAGGAGGACCATCCCTTCAGTCTGACGTCATGTCAATGAGGACATGATGACTGATTATTAACTACCTTGATAGCACTTGTATCTTTGTGTTATATGGTTATCTGTTTTGTATTTGTCAAGGCCTTGCTCCTATCTGTGAAGTAAAATCCTATGGGCATCACTGCCAAGAACTCCGTCCAGTACCTTCTTGTATCCTTCAGAGATAAGGCATGGATTCATGGATTCCAGTTCCCTACAGTGCTCTGAAAATAACTTATTTCATTGCTTACCTGGTGAACTAGCCTTCCCTCTAAGACTCCTTCACCTCCCCCCTCTATCAATGCTCTGTCACATCAGTCTTTGGTCCCTAGATGCTTTTTCTTCGGCCAAGAAGAATTAGTAGATGTGTCAAACTAACTTGCCTTTTCTTCTTCTTCTTTTCAATAGTTACTGTTATTACTACCATTTATAAAATATCATCTTAGCATCATATTTCCCACACAATCGAGGAAAACACTTTTGACATTCCAAATCTACCTACAAATCTCTTCTCCAAACCAAGCTTCAGGCTAGGAGTTCCACAAGCTTTGCTTTCTTCAAAAGAAAAATGCACTGCAAAATATAGGGATTAGTATATGGAATAGTAGTCTATCCTGCTCCAAACAAAGGGTTTGGGGAAGAAAGGTGAGTAAAAACACGGCTGAAGACAGCCCAGGAAGAGAATGTCCTGAATGACCTGAAACGTAACTCCTCAGGATTTATCAGCCTTGGGACAATGTGATGCCTCATTCAATCCTGAATACTGAAATAAAATGTAGTTGGTTTGAGATGCCCCTCCTAACTTACAGAATCCATGTCCTCCAAGGGCTTAAAGACAAAGAGGCCCCTAGGCCCCAGCAGCACCTCAAACTTTCCCTTCCCCTCACTGATGGGAGACAATTCAATACAGTGTGAAGCTTCAAAAAGACTCAGATTGGAATATAAGCTCTGTCATTGAGCTTTGTGTGAACCAGAGCACCATCTTGAACTGTGCTGAATCTCAGTTCCCTCACAAGTAAAATGGAGATGATATATACCTTCAGAGTTGAGTACCTAATATGTATCAGGTACAAGCACAGGATCTAACCTAGAAAGGACCATTAGAATTTAAAACTCTTTTTCTTATTATCTGGAAGTCAGAGCAATGGCCAATCAGTGTTCTCCCTACACTGTAGGGTTGGGTGGATGGGGGTGGGGGTGGGAAACAGAAACCAAGGCCTGCCTCTCTCTTTCTCACCCGTGCCACCCCGCCCTCCACAACCGCCCACCCCAGTCCCTCCACCCCAACCAAGTAGAGTGTGTGCTGGGCAATACCACTAAAGATATAAAGCATGGAACCTGCTTGGCATGAGAGAATGCACTACTTTTTTCTCTCTACTCTGGTTTTCATGGTCTCATGGCTCTAACTCTAAGAAACACTATTTCTCACAAGTTTCTGCCTCTAATTTTTCTTTTCCTCACCTCGTTTTTCCATTAGTTCCAAAGTCAAATGTCCCACTCACATCCTGCCAGGCAAAGATGACCACTTTCAAGGGTCTTTTTATACTTCCAGTTACCTGCTTAGCCCTGACTAGTCAAACTGGTGTTGATTCCAGCCCGCACAGTTCTGCCTCTAAGCTGCCTCTAATATGAAAGTCCTTTCTTAAAATAATGAAATAGATGCACTTTACATATATTATTAGTAAACATTACAATGCTCTGAGACAAAACTATCATTGTCTACCTCTCGTGCATGAAGCATCTGAGACTTGGAAAGGCAAGTATCCCAAGTTCACAGATTTTTACAGGCAGTAGGGAACTGAGATAAGAAGGCTGTTCAACCTCAGGGCTCACATTCTTTCTCCTTTTAGAGGCTGCACAGTAGCAGCCCACAGTGGTGTTTGGTTTAGCCCCCACAATCTTGGCCTTTATGGTGTTTTTTTGTTTTGTTTAAAAAAAAACAAAAACTTAATTTACTTTCAGCATTTAGGAAAAAAGGTAAATTTACTTTAACAAAAAAAAAAAAAACAATTTTTTACTTTCTTTTTTAAAAAAATACCCGAAGAGCTGGCAACATTGGGCTTGTTTACCTCTGGGTAACTATTTGCTGGAGCTGAGAAAAAGCGGCTCCCTTTAGACAGACAGAATGCATGTGGCATCCAGCTGGCCCTGGTCCCTGCTGTGAACTGACTTTTAAAAAGTATTATTCCTCACTTTCCTCACTCTTTAATTACCCACCCATCCCTGTAGTAATTAATTTTGCCCCTGTGTTGAGTCCTATTCCTCAAGAATACATCTTCCTCTCTGTGGTGGGTTTCAAAAGGCAACTGGGGCCAGGTGTGGTGGCTCACGCCTGTAATCCCAGCACTTGGGGAGGCCGAGGTAGGTGGATCACCTGAGGTCAGGAGTTTCAGACCAGCCTGACCAACATGGTGAAACTCCATCTCTACTAAAAATACACAATAAGCCAGACATGTTGCCGCATGCACTATAATCCCAGCTACTTGGGAGGCTAAGGCAGGAGAATCCCTTGAACACAGGAGGTGGATGTTGCAGTGAGCCAAGATTGCACCACTGTACTCCAGCCTGGGCATCAGAGCGAGACTCTATATATATATATAAAAAAAAAAAAAAAAAAAGCTACTGGTTTCAGTCTGCACCTGAACATAGCGCCTTTTCTATCACTATTACTTCTGCTGTGGTGTCTTCCTGGTTTTGTCTGTGGCTCTGCTTTCTGACACGTGCCTATCTATAACTCACCATCACTGCAATGAGCCAAGACTCCTTGCCTGCAGCCAGACTCTCATTCTCCAACTTGCTCTGATCATCCATGCTAGTGGGAGGTCCAATCCGAGTTACTCACTAGATCTGCACTAGATCTCATCCACCTTTGACTACTTCCATTCTACTAAACCAGTCTGAGATTCCTCTGTATTCCCAGCCTGCTCCCTCCTTCCTGCCTCACACTGCAAGCATGAGAGAGCAAGTGAGTTGCTGGCTGGTGCAGAAGTACTTTCCTTCCATTTGTCACCCTCTTGCTCCCCTCCTCCATCACTATGGTCATTCCAGCACTGACCTCATAGCAGAGCAGAGAGGGGCCCTTAAGGACAAGAAAGGATTTATCAGGGTTCCCTATACAAGATGAGTACAAGATGAGAAAATTTTTAAAAGCCCTCTGGACTTTGCGTATCAAGGATATTTTGTAGAGAACTTGACAGAGACTTGTAAAATATATTTCATATAAGAAAGAAGTTGAAAAGGGCAAAGAATGCTCCAAGTCGGACAAGAAAAAGAAAAAAAAAGGTGTACACCAAAATACTGGGACTGAAGAATGAACTGAAAGCAGACTGCCTACAACCTTTGTGCCTTCCTAAGTGAAAAGCAAACTTCTCCTCCTCCCTCATTGCCGGTTTTGTCTGGCATGATGGATGATGCGGTTTTTGCTGGGACACTGCTGAAACATTCCCACATATAACACAAGAGCTCATATAGCACTTCTCTGAAGAAGAAAACACAGACTATTGTAAAAGACAGAGGACTGGTAATTAAAGAGAAAAGAATGCAAGGTAAACAGTTACTGGTAGGACCACATGCCACCTAACCGATGTTCCCCATTACACTTCACAGTGATGGCCGCTGTCTTTAAACCTTCCAAGGCAAAACTCAAAGCCATAAGGACACATTCTCTACCACTCTCCAGATAAACTCTCCAGTGTTAGAAAAGCCTGTTGTCTCCTTTCCTTGCCAATCCTATCATGTATTCCAGATACTAAGCCTGTATTTCCCCTCCCCTAGATTACTCTTCACCCATTTAAATCCTACCCAACTCTTAAGATCCAATTCAAATCTTCTCTATCTTCACCCATTTAAATCCTACCCAACTCTTAAGATCCAATTCAAATTCTATATCTTTCCTCAACTCTACCAACCTATGATGATCTCTCCCTTCTATAAATTCTATAATAAAACCTGTGCCCACTTCAGTCACCAACCAGATTATGAGCACCTCAGAATCAAAGCAAAAGCCACTATTTTATGCTTAATTTGATGACTAACATTTAGTAGGTGCTCAATAAATATTGAAAATGCTACTATGTTGTATTCTTCATTCCTTATTTCATGTTTTTTTAAACTCCAAAAAGATTATAAGCTCCTTAAGATCAAGGATCGTAATAGTATTTCTTTGGCAGTCTACATGATGCCAAGCCCGTAATAGGAAATAAATATTTACTTGGCCAAGTTGGTTGACTGAAAGGAGTCTAAAGCTTTCACACAGGTTACCAATTACAGTGCTAAACGTTCATTCACTCATATAGGAAATATCACTTTATGACTGGAACAAAATTATCCAGGCTGTGGAGAGCCCCACGGCTGTTCAACGCCATGATCTCACTAAGCTCCAGGGAAAATCCCCGAGTTTGCCTCTGGGATGTTTTAAATGTCACCTCAGAATGAGTGACTACCATCTGAACAACCATCCTGCAAGTGGGATAGTTCTTCAGAGTTCCCTGAGCTTACCCTCGCAGGGAAGGGCATATCACACTTAATCAGTTCACACATCAAAGACAGTTTTGTTTTTTAAATGCCTTTGCCATGAGTTCCACCCGGGACTTGCAAATCCATAAGAGATCTTGATTTGCACATTATCACTGGTTGCAAGACTCTGATGAGAGCTCAGCTGTCAGTGGGAAATGAAGCAGAATGTCAGCCTGCTCCTCCTTCCTGCCCCCCTTCCCTTGAACCTCCTAGGCAGATTCAGGGGAGAGCAGTGAAGATAAACAGATAGGATTTGCAGACTCCAAATAAGGGATAAGAACGCACGTGGAGGAAGAAAGGCTGTCATTAGGTTGTTTTCCTGTCTGTAATAACTGCTCTAAGACCATCAGCTTTAAGTAATACGTTTTTGAAAACCAAAAAATTTAGATACAATTTTGCATAAGCAAATCATTAGTGTGCACAAAACTCAATATTTTCGTGCAAACATCATTTTTACATGCAAATCGAGCTATTAGTGTTTTCGCTAATTGAGTAGTGTATGGAATTCAATGTTTTTCGCAAGTGCAAGTGGGAAGTGATACTGGTATAGCTATAGAGAATGTTGAAGAGAGTGGCTGGCAGTCAACTGCACCACTTTACTATAAGTGGATGGCTCAGTTGCTTTGGGATGCTCAAACTCTCTTGAGAAGTAGAGTGGACACACTGTCTGAAGTGAATATATTTTCAAGCAAGTTACTGGTTGATTGACCACTGCCAACTGTCCTCTGCATCAGTTAGTTTTACTTCAGGCTCAAACTCACATAGGCTAACCCAAGTTAGCCACTTCAACATGGCTGGGAAGAAATGGTCCGAAGGGCCACTCTGAGTGCATGGGACTACTCCCAGCTCCTCTGCCATCCTTGAATCTGCGTAAGACAGGAAATAAATCGGCAGCACACTGAAGCTGGGTAGAGGAGAGTGCAATAAAGGCAATATTTACAAAAAAAAAAGAAAAAAAGGGCCGAGATTAGGAAAAACAACAAGGGTTGGAGCAGTGCCACAGGACTAGTAATAGTGGTTGCAATTACAAGAACTGAAGGAGCAAGAAAGCAGGTCAGGTAACAGAACCTGGAGAGAGAGCTACAAAAAGAGGACCACCTGACAGGCATTGTGACCTTTCAATCAACTGAGGCAGCCAACCCATGATAACCCCCAAGGAGTAAGCCAGAGAGATCAATACTCTGACTTCATTCTTCTCCCTCCCTCTGGTATCTTGCCAGAGTCCGCCATTGACCCAATCCAACTGGAAGACAGAAGCAAAGCATCTCTTGATTATGTCTTTACTGGTTGAGCTTCCAAGCACAGTATAGGGATTAGAATAGACCTGGAAGGACAAACCAAAGACAGTCTGCACAGATGCCCCAAAGTCAATGATTCTGCAGCTATTATACATTTTACTTTATTTCACATTTCAGTATTTCTGGGTCTTGGGCTTCAGATTTCTCTGAGAGCTACATCACAATGATACTTGTCCAGCACTAATTTCCCATTCTCAATGGGATCTCGTGATTAACAAGAGTTGTCTTATCCCATGAGACATAGGAGTTGTAGGAAAAATAGTTGTCTTAAACCTATAAGAATCATTCTTAATTATTTTAGATTATAATACTTATATAGAAGCCAGGCATGGTGGCTCACGTCTGCAATCCCAACACTTTGGGAGGTTGAGGCAGGCAAATCACTTCAGCTCAGGAGTTGGAGAACATCCTAGGCAACACAGTGAAACCCCACCTCTACAAAAAATTCCAAAAATTAGCCAGGTGTTGTGGCACATGCCTGTGGTCCCAGCTACTTGGGAGGCTGAGGTGGGAGGATCACCTGAGACCAGGAGGTCAAGGCCACAGTAAGCCATGATTGTGCCACTGCACTCTAGCCTGGGTGACAGATCGAGATCCTGTCTCAAAACAAACCATAATAAGACTCACACAGAAATGGCTATGGAATTCATCACAAATAAGAACCAAATGGTTTGGTTTATTACCGAAATATAGTCCAAAGCCTTGCCTGTATAACATAAGCCAAAAAGGAGTAGAAATTTTTTCAACTAATTCCTTATCTCTACTTCTATGAGTGTGTTTTTCAACTCCTCCTTGTCTCATTAGTTTCTCACTTTTTAAATACCTATTTGTATCACCATCACACACTTCAGATTTAATTGCTGAGTAGTAATTCAATGTCCACTATTGTTTTTTCCTTTCCTGAACTGTAAGCTCTCTGAGGGTGGAAGGTGTGTATGATGTTTATTCAGACATCTATTAAGGTCTCAAATACTTTCCATTGATTAATTCACAGTAATATGAAAGTGTTGGTGACCAGTATCTATAGAACCATTTTGAGGCACCTATAACTCTGATACATTAGACTACTTAAGGGCAAAATCAAACTATGCTTTATCTAAGGACCCTTGACAGTGGCCTTTGACAAAAATGCACAGAGTACTTCTACATAGTACTTAGTCTTGAAAGATACAGGAAGGAAGGAAATGGAAGAGAGAGAGAGAAGAGGGATAGCTAAAATTGTTTCTTGATTGTAAAGATGCCACATTAGGCACGTGGACAGTTGTTAAGTACAGAGTAAGCAGGGTTGCTGGGAAATAACTTGATCCATAACCCATCTAATGCTGTCTGCATGCTATGAAGATAATTGGCCTCTGGGTATTTAGAATATGGTCTTTGCCCTTCCTTTTACCAATGATTCTGTACATCTTTACATATAATAAGCCAACTTGATTTGGGTGAAGCCATGATTCAGGTATTTTTGTCCTAGGAGTTGTAAAGTGATATTAAATACATCCATAAACACCTGATAGAAATTGTGCAATAAAGATAGCTTCCTAAACAATTAATCACATCCTCAAAATACAAAGCTAATAACTCACCCTTTTCCTCCAGAAAATACAAAGCTAACAACTCACCCTTTTCCTCCAGAAAACACAGGGGGAGAACAATAGTGGTAGATTGAAATTAATCAATCTAACCAATCTAACATCAACAATCCAGAAATATCAGGAAAAAAAAGTATTTTTCTTAAAGAACACATTTTTAAATGCATTTCATAAGAAATAGCCTTGTCTATCTATCACACTTTGGTCTTGACAGTCTCCAAATTAAAAGCAGTATCTTTCTTTAGGCACAAGATTTGTCAACACAACCAATATGCTTTCAATACATTTGAAGACAAAAGTTTTTGGAGGAGAGTGGCAAATAGCTTAAAGTAACTATGATGATCACTGAGCAGGTATCCTAGAAGACAACCAGAGTTTCATGCAATTGTATTCATTTCAGTATATGCAATAAATGAAACACACAGCCAATGTGCTTCTATTTATACATCTTGGAAACATTTTACAGAAATAAACCATAAATCAGAAGACAAAATTTTTCATTAGACTCAATCATCAGAAGTAGTCATTACTATAATATAAAGTTCACCCAACCCAAATGAGACATATACACCACCACCACCTCCCACCACCACCATTTAAAATATGTATTTGGAAACCTACCTTTTTATGAGGCAGGTATCCAAATTTTTTTTTAACTCTCACATTCCCAACACAAAACATTTCTTCTTATGAGTTAGATATCCAGTTCAATCCAGGTTCAAATGGCCAAAGAAGAGACCCCGATAAGCAAACAAGTTATGGGTTTTATCAGGGGCTTACATACAGAAGACAGAGTTTGCCGGCGGTGGGTTTTTTAGGAAAAGCACACAGCCAAGTGGCGGTGGGCTGGGCAGGAGAAACACAACCACTTGCGAAAGGCATGCAGTTTATACGGCATCTTCACCTGACACCTTCCCCCTAACAACCTCCACCTGACAAACTTCACTTACTCCAAAACAAATCTCCTGTAAGGTCTACACCTCACAGGAAGCACTGGGGGCTCAGATGTTCCTCATAGTTAAGGAATGGGTCTCCAGGTTGGCCAATCTTGGATTCCCTAACTCAAAGCTCTGACCATACATTCATCTTTATGGCAGGTGCGTCTGCTGTAAAGGTCATCTCAGGGTATGCTTGGATCCAGTCATCACTGTCAGGAGTGTCTGCTCTACAGGATAATGCTGCACTATAGTATGTGACCTACCTTGCTGGCAATATATCCTCATGGCTCAAATTTCCTCACCATTTACATCGATAACAATTTGTATTCTGCCTGGCATCATTTTCCTTCATTGTGTCTCAAAAGACTATCATGTTTATGAGCAGCTAATGCTTTCACTTGTTCCTCTGTAAGAAGTTTGTTCTTAAATATTACCTGGGATACTAATTAAGTGGGATTTGAAAGCGAGAACACATTGGCATTGTTAAGGTTAATGGCTTAATCCTTCAGCACAGGAGACAACTTCTCGAGCTTGTTGGAAAGATTTTTATTGAAGCACAGGGACAGCCCTGTGCCATTATGCATGAGTCTTGCTTATTCTGCTCTCCTTAGGATTGTACCATCTATATGTCCTTTGAGTAGCTGATATTTAGAAAATGTTTCCAGGTGTTAGCATGTATTAAGAAGATAACTGCTAGTAAGGGACAGATGGTTATTTTCCCAGATAATTTTAGGCTCGCCAATATCCACACTTGGTTTTTAACCTATTTCTTAGAAATTAACTTGAAATAAATAGATAATTTTTTTATTTAGGAAAAAAGTAGATAAGAGAAAAATGAAAAATTGATAGAACATCAAAAAATAACTTCACAGTGGATTGTTATAGCAATTTTGATTGAGTCCACGTGATTGAAACATTTCTAAACACTTGATTATGAAGGGCAATGATTTAATGGGGTGTAATCAATAGTTTGAAATAAAAAGAACTGACTGGAGTTGTTTTTACAATGCCTTCTTTCATTTTTCTTTTCTTTTCAAAACTATGTGTACACACAGAATGCATATGGTATGTTAATCATGATGGAGATCTGAGATGCTTTCAAACGTAAGGCTTGTGGTATAGACGAGTAAAATTTTCCAGGTATCAGCCCCATGAAGACTGAGGGGAATCAGGAGGTCCATGTTCCCATGAAACAAACATACACACATACAACACACATTTAGTGTACTGTCTGCCAATTTGTGAGCTCCACAGCATCCACTTATTGTTCTGTATGTGTTCATCTTTGCTCTGCAACTAACTGGTGTTTATATTAAAGAAGAACAGGTATCTTGTCTTATTCATCTCTTACATCGTTCAGGGTGTCCAGCACAGACATAGTAACATACCAAATGCTCATCAAAGATCGTTAATTGTTAGTTGAAGTAAGAGGCAGAATAATGACCCCCCCACCCCCACCCCCGCAACCACAAAGATGTGCTCATCTTAAACTCTAGAGCCTGTGAATGCATTGTATTACATAGAAAAGAGGAATGAAGGTTGCAGATGGAATTAAGGTGCTAGTAAGCCACCGTAAGATAGCAAGATTATTCTGGTTTATTCCACTGTGCCCACTGTAATTACTGAGGTGTGGTTTTTTTGGGGTGTGTTTGTTTGTTTTTGAGACGGAGTCTTGCTCTGTCACCCAGGCTGGAGTGCAGTGGCATGATCTCGGCTCACTGCAAGCTCCGCCTCCCGGGTTCACGCCATTCTCCTGCCTCAGCCTCCCATGAGGTGTTTTTGAGATGGAGTCTCGCTCTGTTATCCAGGCTGGAGTGCAGTGGCGCGATCTCGGTTCACTGCAAGCTCTGCCTCCTGGGTTCCCGCCATTCTCCTGGCTCAGCCTCCCAGTAGCTGGGACTACAGGCGCCCGCCACCACGCCCGGCTAATTTTTTGTATTTTTAGTAGAGACGAGGTTTCACCATGTTAGCCAGGATGGTCTCGATCTCCTGACCTCGTGATCCACCCGCCTCGGCCTCCCAAAGTGCTGGGATTACAGGCGTGAGCCACCGCGCCCGGCCAATTACTGAGGTTTTTAAAAGAAAAAGAAGGAGGCAGAAAAGGAGTCACAGCCATACAAAGAAAAATGAAGATAGAAGGAAGGGTCAAGATGACATGATATGAGAAAGGCTTTTTTTTTTTTTTTAGATTCGGGGGTACATGTGCAGATTTGTTACATGGTATATTGCATGATGCTGAGGTCTGGGCTTCAACTGAACCCAACACCCAGATAGTTAACATAGCACCCAATAGATAGTTTTTCAACCCAAGTTCCCTACCTCCCTCCCTGCTCTAGTACTCTCCAGTGTCTATTGTTTCCATCTTTATGACCATGTGTCCCCAAAGTTTAGCTCCCACTTATAAGTAAGAACATGGGGTATTTGGTTTTCTACTTCTGCATTAACTCGCTTAAGATAATAGCCTCCAGCTGCATCCATGTTGCTGCAAAAGACATGATTTTATTCTTTTGTATGGCCATGTCATTCCATGGTGCATATGTACCACATTTTCTTTAACCTATCCATCATTGACGGGCACCTAGATTGATTCTATGTCTTTGCTATTGTGAATAGTGCTGCAGTAAACATGTGCAGGTGTCTTTTTGGTAGAACAATTTATTTTTCTTTGGGTATATACCTAGTAATGGAATTGCTGGGTCGAATGCTAATTCCATTTTTAGCTCTTTGTAAAATCTCCAAACTACTTTCTACAGAGGCTGAACTGATGTGAGAAAGTCTTAACCAGTTGTTGCTTCTTTGAAGAAGGAGGAAAGGGCTACAAGCCAAGGCATGTGGTGGCATCTAGACACTGCAAAAAGCAAGAAAATGAATTCTCCACTAAAGCATCCAGAAACACAGCTCTAGAGATCCCCAGTTTTAGTCCAGTATGATCCATGTTGGACTTCTAAACCACAGATTTGTAAGATACTAAATTTGTGCTGTTTTAAACCTTTTTGTTTGTGATAATTTGTTACAGTAGCCTTAGAAAGCTAATACAATTGAGATACTTCTTTCCACTTGATTTCTTTATTTTCTTTGATTTTTTTTAGAAGAAGTGACTATCAACTCATTATACTTATTGCTCCTAACCATCATCAAATATTCAGTTGTCAGCAGAGAGGACAACAGTGACTGAGGCATATGCCAAAGGGAAATTTGGAACATATCCAAAGAAAGCTGTCTCATCATTTAAAATACTTGAGTGTCTCACCTCCAGTGACTTTCTAATTTAAGAAAATCAATGGTCCACTTAAAATTCCCTTGTACGTGGGAATGTGGTGCCATGTAAACATTTGTTTGCTGCTCTCTCTCTCTCTCAGAACCAAGCACCAGCTTTGCAGATGGAATTACTTAATTGACAATTATTAAATAAAATTAAAAGAGCCATGATTAGCAGACGAATTGCTGACCAGCAGTTCTACTGAATCTGTTTCCAATGCAAATGTCTCCTCTTCTCTTGGCTCAAGGTAATCAAGCTTTTCTTTGCAATTTTTCAGAAATCTTTGAAGTGTTTCTGCACACTCCAAATAGTCACTCACTAGTATGAAAGTTTTCCCTTGAAAGCTGGAATCAGGCACTTTTGCCTCTGGAAAGGGAAGGAAAAGTAGCAGACCTGGTTGTATTGTATTGTTTTCTTAGTTTCTCCAGGGAGAAAAGGGAACTGATCAACTTAAAAAGAAATGGTTACCCAAGATAGCTATTTAACGGAGAAAGACAAACCTGGCAATCAAAATAGACTGGTTATATTCAATACTGAAGGATGAATTTCTTTATAAGATGCTGTATTGTACTGATTCTGTCTAAGATCTCTTTAGTGGAAAATTTATTTGAGGACTACCTCTAATCACCAGAAAATCAAGTATTTCATGACATCATCTGAGCATCCTTACCTGGACTCTGCCTCTCTCCTACCTAGCACTCCTCTCCAACCTGTCTCTTTTTAGTGCTGAGACTGCTTCAAGTTGCTGCTCATCCAGGGGTACATCCCCCATTCTTTCTTAGTTCTTTTTATCTTTTCTCACATTTCTAAATAACACCACTTCTTTAGGTAGAAACTTCCCATCATCTGACTAATCTGAACCTCTAGCCTATATCCATAGAATTATATTGAGTAAATAGCCTGCCCCTATTACTCCTACTCTGCCTACACTCATAGATCTGCTGTGGATGACATCCATTGACCTACCCCAATCAGAAGCCAGAAGGCAAGGGAGCTAGGTGATTGTAGAAATCAGCCTCCTGTAGCAAAGAGCAAGGCAGAAAAGTAATGAATGAATTCAGAACGGTGGGGATGAAACAGAGAACAGCCAACACAGGCTGTCTCTTTTCAGGACAACCAAAAGTCATATACATCGTTCTACTTTCAGTCTTTATTGAGACTCTAAGTAACGTTGGTTAAATTCCCACTATGTGTGGTGTGCATCTTTCTTTGAAATAACAAGAATACAAACATTCTTCAGTTGCCCCCTCCTTCTTTCCTTCTTGTTTTTTCTTCAAGGTTTTGCTGAACGGCTACTTTCCCCTGGATTTCTTAATTCATTTATTTCTACTAAATAAATAAGCCTGGTTCCTCCCTTCACCTATTTAATAGATTTCCCTTTGCATCTTTATTGTCTATTCAACATTGACAAGTACATTTGGCAAATGGTAAGCATGCAATAAACATTAACTATTTTTATTTTTATTCCTCTCCTAAGAAATTCTTGCCTAATTAAATAAGGGCAAAAGGAGGCTGTTGAGATAATGAGAAAATTTATAGATTTTTAAAATCTTTCATTAATCTAAGATTTTAAACCTAACTTCCAGTTTTAGAAACAAGGAGGTAAAGAAACAAGTTGAACGACACCCCTCCACCAAAAAATAAAAAATCTAGAACAATGAAATTAAAAATGTGAGTCACTCTACAAGAAAACTGCCTACTTTCTTCAATAAGTCAATGTGCAGTAAAAAGGGAATGGGGGACTTTGTATATCAGAGTTTATCTAACTTTTCCGTAAAAGACCAAATAGTAAATATTTTAAGCTTTGCAGACCATGTCATCTCAGTTACAACTACTCAGCTCTTAAAATCATAGGTAATACTTAAATGAGTGGAATGGCTGTGTTCCAATAAAAATTTATTTACTATAAAATAGGCTGCAGGCCAATTTGGCCAGCTGCTGATTCCTCTTCTATATTTAAGGAGCTTAAGAGACATAATGACCTAACGAACAAGCACACAATGGGCATTTTTAACTCAAAAGTTTTTAGCAAGGTGTGGGAATAGGGGAAGGGGAGTTGAAAGAAGTCACAGGTTTGAGGGCCATGTGAAGGCCAGCAGAGAAACAAGGCCTGGGCAGTACATTGTTAAAAAAAAGTACACACACAAAATGGCACCACCCGTAGGCTATTTCAATATATTTATTTTATGTCCAGCAGTTGTCTTTTTGATATGGATAGGAGGCAGGAGGGTAGGGTCCCTGGTGAGAGGGCTGTACCCTCAAGCCTGGACCCATGGCCCTAAATGAGAATGAGAATTCCAGTTTTTGTGCCCAAATGTTGCCTTTTGGCCCAACATGCCCCCCTATTCTGTACCCATATAAACCTCAAACCCCAGGCTCCACGAGCAGAAAAGTAGCAGAGCAGCAGAGAAGGAGAGAAGAGAGGAAGCATCTGAACATTGAGAGAAGTTCAGCTGAGCATGGTCGGAAAGGAGAACGACCAAACAGAACAGCTGAGCTCCAGGGGAAGATCATCTTCCCACCCCACCCCATCCCCTCTCCAGCTCCCCATCCCACTGACAGCCACCTCCATCACTCAAAAAATCCCCACATTCACTATCCTTCAAGTCCATGTGACCTGATTCTTCCTGGATGCTGGACAAGAATCCGGGATTCACTGGGTGTGGGAACCCAAAAAGGCTGTCACATTGACTCTTCACTGAGCTGCTTAACACCTAAGCCATCCTCAGACAGCAGGACTAAAAGAGCATTGTGACACTCCTAGATACTGCCATGGGGCGAGGGCCCAAAAGCGCTTGCCCGGGCTCTTGCACCTGCTCACCTGTGTGCTCCCAATCCTGTAAGGCGTTTGAGCATGTGGCAGCCAAATAAATGAGCCACACCCCTGTTGCGAGTCCCATGAAAGGGTCCAGCGAACTCTCCCACTTCATTTTCACACTACTTCCTCTGACATCCTTTCATCATAGCACTCAAAATGTAATGACAGCATATATCTTTTACATATTTGTTGCAAATGCAGCAATTTGGACAATAGAACCAAGAGAACCATCATTCTCCCCACTCTGCATCTCCCAACCACCCTCTCCTCGTGCAATTGTGCTTTGGGTGGTGAGGTGTCATCAGTTATTTATTCCCTTAAGTAGTCCTCAACATTATCCTGAATAATTCTTTTTTACATTACCAAAAACAGTCAGTTAAAGTTACAGAATTCTAAACTGATTCTTTTCAAAAAGAAGAGTGGTACATTATGGAATATGTTAAACTCAGTTCCATTGTTTAAAAATATTAACCATAATCTTTTTATTTTAAATTCAATTTAGTTTAATAATTGGCATAATAATTGTGCATATTCATTGGGTACATAGTGAAGTTTCAATACATATAATGTATCTTGGTCAGAACAAGATAATTAGCATATCCATCATCACAAACATTTATCATTTCTTTGTGTTAGGAACATTCAATATCCTCCTTCTAGCTATCTGAGACTATAAAATTTATTATTGTTAACTATAGTCATCCTGCGGTGATATTGACCACTATAACTTATTCCTCCTATCTAGCTGTAATTTTATATTATAATTCTATTAAAAAGAGTAAGGTTAGAGCCCCAAATGGTGAAATTTTCTCTTTTTGCTCCCGGAGAAAGCTGACCACCAGTTTTAACATATCTAGGCTTTAATTTTTTTTTATTAACAAAAGGACAACTGTGAACTAGAATATACATCCAACATTCTGACATTGACCAGAAGTTTTTCGCTTCCTATAATTATCAATAAGAACCACTCTTGTGGCAATAACTTAAGACTGCACTATTTATACTTAGATTTTTGTGGAACGTTTCTGATAAATAAAGTGTTTTTTTTTTTAATTATTTAGACAAAAATTTAAAAAGTCAAATGGTAGGCCAGGTGCAGTGGCTCACGCCTGTAATCTCAGCACTTTGGGAGGCCGAGACAGGCGGATCATGAGGTCAAGAGATCAAGACCATCCTGGCTAACACTGTGAAACCCCGTCTCTACTAAACAAAAAACAAAAAAATTAGCTGGGTGCGGTGGCAGATGCCTGCGGTCCCAGCTACGTGGGAGGCTGAGGCAGAAGAATGGCGTGAACCCAGGAGGCGGAGCTTGCAGTGAGCCGAGATCGCGCCACTGCACTCCAGCCTGGGCGACAGAGCGAGACTCCGTCTCAAAAAAAAACAAAACAAAACAACAAAAAAAAAAGTCAAATAGTATTAAACAAAAAGCAAGATATACAAGTCACCACTTAAAAAATTGTATCTGTGATCTCAGAACTAAGGAGACAACAAAAAGAGAGTTGCCTCCAAAACAAAGGAAAAAAACATTTTCAGGCAGTTGAGAAAATAATTCAGTAACAAGAGCGATCAGGATTGGAGGAAATATCCTTTGCCCAATCTAGTCAGAGGATAAGAAAGAATGAGAAAGTAAAGAATAGACATCACTCAATCAAAGTAAGATGGAATCAAAATACTACAGGAAAAACAGCATATGATGTCCTGAGTCCCATTTCTTTTACACCAAACTTGCTGCTTTCATATCACCCATTTTATCATAACCATACTTTAATTATCAGTGAGTTTTTCTAACAAAGTTTTTAAGCAAAGTGAGCCATGCTTTTCTATATTGTACAGGTTCTGAATCATTTGGAGGAAAAATACTATGCAAATCTAAGATGTAAATGAATGCCATCTGTGCGTTTTAAGATTAGAAACATGTGCAATTCACCACTGAGGGAACTAACCTCCATGTCTAGGAGATGCTAGTGTTATTTAGAAATGTAATGTCCATTTCTTCCTACCTTCTGTTGCCAGCCTTAATTTCAGGTCCAAAAGTGCCTGACTTAGGATGCTTCAACTTACAATTTTTTTACTTTACAATAGTGTAAAAGTGACACACATTCAGTAGAAAATATATTCCAACTACCCATACAACCATTCTGTTTTTCACTTTCAGTACAGTGTTCAATAAATTACATGAGGTACTCAATACTTTATTTTAAAATGTGTTAGATAATTTTCTTGGCCAATCTAAGTGTTCTGAGCACCTTTAAGGTAGACTAGGCTAAGCTACGACATTCAGTAGGTTAGGTGTATGAAACGTATTATCAATTTATAATATTTTCAACATATGATGGTTTAGTGGGAAGTAAGTCTATTTATGTAAGTTGAGAAGTGATTGCGTGTCTGTGTGTATACATATGTGGGTTGCATATACACAATACACATATATACAGAATCTAATTAAACAAAATCCCATAATTAGGTACAAAGTGGGTGGTTGGTAAACTTGCGTTTGGTTTGGTTTCTATGATTCTTATCTAATCACAAAATTGGTTCCTCTTCTATGTTCAGGGCTATTTTTCCATGACCCCCAATTTCTCATTACCTTTCTTCAAGGCTTTAACCCATTTCCCATTTAGAAAAAAAAAAAGTGCCGCTTGCTGCCAGTGCTCATTTGATTCTACGTAAGCATTCTCTTTGAGGCTGAAGCAAATCTGACTGATTTTCAATGTGAAAATAAAATATAAAAACTGTTATTGGAGTGATTTCTAAACAGAACGTGTCTGCAATACTAATGTAACAGAAATTATGTGATGTTATATTAGGATTAGACACAAGTATTCTCAGGGCAAATGGGAAATGGGTTAATAGAATTTAGCAGCTATCAGTCATCTTCACTGTCATTCACATGTGTAATCGCATTCCCCACCACCCAACCATTTTTCAGTCTCACCAGTGAACTCTTTTACAATTAGGCTACCACCTTGTACCATGGGCTTCTATGGCCAACCCATCACTCAAGATGGTGTTGTTTTTGCCACCAGGAAGTCGGTTAGCCAGTTCCAAATCTCCACCTTACTACCTGCTGTCTTGGAGCACTCTCACTAACACATTAGGTTGGGTCTTCTGAGGAGCAAACATCAAAACAGGGTTAGGAGTGCAGTGCAGAGGGTTTACTAGAAAGAAATGGGATAAGGTGGTATTGGACTACAATGCAGGTCTGACAGCTATAGAAGGAGAACTTAGCAGAAAGAAACTTCAACAACAGCATTATTGAAGAAAAAAAAAAAAACAGCCTGAAGGGATGTCCAAAAGCCAAAGTCTTTGGCTGGAAGAATTATTTAATATTGCCAAAATAAGCCTGCCATAAAATCTTTGCCATCTTCACTTATCAGCTGGGAGCAGCCCACAGAAACATCAGGTTGGCATGGATGTTGCAGTAGAACAAAAGGGACAGGAGCTGGAACTATCACTATGCTGCACACAGCAAAAGATCAGAGTCACCTATTTTCTCCTTTTTTTCCCTGGCTCTTCCCCCAAGACCACCAGCACCACCACCAAAGCATGCAGGAATTTTCACAAGTAAGCCAAATGAAGAAATCATCTCTCAGGGAGGTGGTATTTTGGAGATACCTGAAAGATCCTCTTGCGTTTAGCCAAAAGTCTCTAGTCATCTGTTTTCCTCATGGAATTCCATTAACCCAAGGTGAAAACAGAGCATTTTTCATATTAAATGTTGATGTAGAGCTTATATCTTAAGGTTATTTACATTTGATCTCTCAGTGAACCAAGGAATAGTAAATATGGAGGAAAGATCTTAGAAAAAGAAGTAATTACAAAATTGGACTCAATTTTGCATTGGCACAAACATACTATCCAACCTTGGGAAAAGGTAAGTAATATCTGTGGAGCTCACCAGGCATTCAACAGTGAGCTGACAAAACTAAGTTAATTGACACTATGCTCATTTGGGAGGATATAGTCCCTGCCCTTCAAAAGCACAGATAAGATAGAGCTTTGAACGAAATATCCTCAGCTTTAAAATGATGTTTCCACAGCTTTTCTTAAAAATGAATTTTAGGCTGGCCAGGATGGCTGACTGGAAGCAGTTACGGGAAGCAGTTATTGTGCACTGCTCTTA
The DNA here is from genome assembly GCF_002776525.5 of Piliocolobus tephrosceles. Lineage (NCBI taxonomy): Eukaryota > Metazoa > Chordata > Mammalia > Primates > Cercopithecidae > Piliocolobus > Piliocolobus tephrosceles. The sequence continues at coordinate 32,226,865 of NC_045440.1, read as the reverse complement.
TGGAGAGAAATAGGTAAGTAAATTCAGCTCCTTCAACTGAAACACCCAGGTGCACACATTGAGATTCATCAAGAAAATTCCTTGACCCACAGAGAATGGAGAAAAGCAAGACAAGATAACCACCCACCCAGGAGCAACACAGAGCCAAGGGAGCCTCCCCCATCCAGGGAAGTGGTAAGTGAATGAGCAACCCCAGGGACTCACACTTCTCTCATAGATTTTTGCAACCCTTGGGTCAGGAGATCCCCTTATGAACCCATTCCACCAGGGCCTGCAGTCTGACACGCAGAGCTACATGGAGTCTCAGTGAAGCAGCTGGCTACTCAGGCACACGAGGAGCCCCAAAAGCTTTAGACATCTGCACTTCCCAGAAAAAGTGGCTACTCAGGCAAAGTGGGAGGTTAGAGTCCCATTTATACCACTAGAAAAGGGGCTGAATCCAGGGGGCTGAGTAGTGATGGTCTGCAGGTCCTGCTTCCATGATACCTTTCAGGGTAAAACCCACTAGTTTGGAACTGCAGCCAGCCACCAGCAGCAATGTTACTCCTACCTGAGACAGAGCTCCCATAGGAAGGGGTGAGCCACCATCTTTGCTGTTTTGCAACCTTCGTGGTTGTTGCCTTCAGTACAGCTGCCCTGTGGAAAAGTGTCCAGACCATTTTTTAAATATGAATCCCCAAACCTGCCTCTTCTCACTGGGTGGGACCTCCTAACTAGGGTCACCAGCTACCCTTGCCGGTGTTTTCCAGCTGGCAGTGGTTCCAAGACTCCCTGGCACAGGGCTCCCAGGAGGAAGGATGGACTGCCATTTTTACTGTTTCATAGCCTTTGTCAATGTTGCCTTTGGGATCTAGGGAATCTGAGGCAACTCGGGACTGGAGTGGTCCCCCTGGCACAGCACAGCAGCTCCATGGAGAAGTGGCCAGATTGCTTTTTCACGTAGGTCCCAGATCTCATTTCTCTTCACTGGGTGGGATCTCCTGACCGAGGTCTATAGCTACCACTGCCGGTATATTCAGGCTGGAAATAGATATGTACCTCCCTGGGATGGAGCTCCCAGAGGGAGGAGCAGGCCACTGACTTTGCCATTTCACAGCCTTCACAGTTGATACCTTCAGGTGCTATAAAAATCCAAGGTGGCTAGGGACTGGAGCAGAACCCCAACATATATGCAGCAGCCCTACAGCAAAGTGGTCACACTTTGCTAAGGAGAAACCATTGTCCCTGATCTCATATCTCCTCACTGGGTGGGATCTCACAGCCTGGGTCTCCAGTAGAAGCCCTGCAACTCCCTGAGTCAGAGCTCCCAGTGGGAGCGGGGTTTGCCATTTTGCAGTGTCATGGTCCCACCCTTGCTCTCTCCAGGCTCTGAAGAATCCATGAGGACCAGGAGCTGATTCAGACCCCCAGCACAGAGCACTCACCTCATGGAAAAGTGGGTGAACTGTTCTCCATGCAGGTCCCAGTCCTCATGCCTCCTCACTATGCAGGGCCACCCAATATGGGACTGCAGCACAATCATCCTGGCCCCACCTGACCACTTCAATCAGAGGCATCCCAGCAGTTAAAGGAAAATCCACATGCAGAGATTAGAAAGAACCAATGCAAGAACTGTGGCAACTCAAATGGCAGAGTGTCTTATATTCTCCAAATGACTGTACTAATCCTCCAAACGAATGCACTAATTCTCCAACAAGGGTTCTTAACACGGTTGAGTTGCCTGAAATGACAGAAATAGAATTCAGAACATGGATAGGAATGAAGATCACTGAAATTCAGGAGAATGGCAAAACCCAATACAAGGAAACTAAGAATCATGATAAAACAATACAGGAGATGACAGATGAAATAGCCAGTAAAAAAAAGAACCTAACTAATCTGATAGAGCTTACAAACACACTGCAAGAATTTCACAATGCAATTGCAAGTATTAACAGCAAAATATACCAAGCTCAGGAAAGAATCTTGGAACTTGAGGATTGGCTCTCTGAAATAAGACAGCAGACAAAAATAAAGAAAAAGGGGTGAAAAGGAACAAATGAAACCTCTGATAAATAGGATATTATGTAAAGAGGTCAAATCTACACATCACTATCATCTCTGAAAGAGACAGGGAGAAAGCAGAAAAACTTGGAAAACATATTTCAGGATATCATCCATGAAAATTTTCCTCCTAGAGAGGCCAACAGTCAAATTCTGCAAATACAGAGAATCCCTGCAAGATACTACACAAGAGGATCATCCCCAAGATATAATTATCAGATTTTCCAAGGTCAAAATGAAGAAAAAGAATATTAAAAGCAGCTAGAGAGAAAGGGCAGGTCACCTACAAAGGGAACCGTATCAGGCTAACAGCAGACCTCTCCGGTAAAACCCTGCAAGCCATAAAAGATTGGGGGCCCACATTCAACATCAAAAAAAAAAAAAAAAAATCTTCAACCAAGAATTTAATATACAGCCAAACTGAGCTTCCTCAGTGAAGGAGAAATACGATCCTTTTCTTATTTTGGATTGGGAGAGTTTGTTACTACCAGATCTGCCCTAAAAGAGATCTTGAAAGGAACACTAAATATATAAGGGAAATACTGCCACCAACTCACACAAAAACATACTTAAATACACAAACCAGTGACACTATGAAGCAACCACACCAACAAGCCAGCATAATAACCAACTGATAACACAATGACAGAATTAAATCCACACATATCAATACTAACCTTGAATATAAATGAGCTAAATGGCCCATTTTAAAGGCAGAGAATGGCAACCTGGATAAAAAGGAAGACCCAATGATATGCTGTCTTCAGGAGACCCATGTTACATGTAATGACACCCACTGGCTCAAAATAAAGGGATGGAAGAAAATCTACCAAGTAGGTGAAACTCAGAAAAAAGCAGGAATTGAGGAATTGCAATCCTAATTTCAGACAAAGTAGACATTAAGCCAACAAAAATTTTAAAAAGAAGGGTATTACATAATGGTAAAATGTTCAATTCAACAAGAAAACGTAATTATTTTAAATATATATGCACCCAACACAGGAGCACCCAGATTCATAAAGCAATTTCTTAGAGTCCTACAAAGAGATTTGAGACTCCCTTAACAGTGGGAGACTTCAACACTCCACTGATGGTACTATACAGATCTTCTAGGCAGAAAATTAACAAAGATATTTAGGACATGAACTCGAAATTGGACCAAGTGAATCTAATAGATTTCTACAGAACTTGCCACCCAAAAACAACAGAATATACATTCTTCTCATTACCATATGGCACACACTCAAAAATTGACCACACAATTGGACATAAAACAATCTTTAGCAAATGCAAAAGAACTGAAATCATACCAAACACACTCTCAGAACATAACAAAATAATAGAAATAAATATGTAAAAATTGCTCGAAACTATGCAATTACATGTAAATTAAACAACCTGCTCCAGAATGACTTTTGGGTAAATGATAACATTAAGGCAAAAGTCAAGAAGTTCGGCCGGGCACAGTGGCTCAAGCCTATAATCCCAGCACTTTGGGAGGCCAAGACGGGCAGATCACGAGGTCAGGAGATCAACACCATCCTGGCTAACACGGTGAAACCCCATCTCTACTAAAAAATACTAAAAACTAGCCGGACGAGGTGGCAGGCACCTGTAGTCCCAGCTACTTGGGAGGCTGAGGCAGGAGAATGGTGTGAACCCGGGAGGCAGAGCTTGTAGTGAGCTGAGATCCGGCCACTGCACTCCAACCTGGGTGACAGAGTGAGACTCTGTCTCAAAAAAAAAAAAAAAAAAAAAGTCAAGAAGTTCTCTGGAAGTAACAAAAACAAAGAGGCAATCCTAAGCAAACAGAACAAAGCTGGAGACATCACATTACCCAACTTCAAACTATACTACAGGGCTACAGTAACAAAAGCAGCATGGTACTGGTATGAAAACAGACACATAGAACAATGGAACAGCATTGAGAGCCCAGAAATAAGGCCACACACCTACAACCATACAATCTTTGACAAAACTGACAAAAAGAAAAAAAAAAAAAGAAATGGGGAAAGGACTCCAATAAATGGTACTAGAATAACTGGCTAGCAATATGCAGAAGACTGAAACTGGATCCTTTCCTTACATCATATACATAAATCATCTCAAGATAGATTACAGAGTCCAATGCAAAACCCAAAATTATAAAAATCCTGCAAGACAACCTAGGCAATACCATTCTGGACATAGGAACTGGCAAAGATTTCCTGTCTTTGCTGTGAATGGGAGGAATAATCAGTGGAGACTTCAATTCTGCCATCTTTCTCCACTTTTCTTCTCTCATTGGTACTTTGATAGGAATTGCATTGAATCTGTAAATTGCATTGGGCAGTATGGCCATTTTAATAATATTGATACTTCTTCCTATCCATGAGAATAAAACGTTTTTCCATTTGTTTGTGTCATCTCTGATTTCTTTGAGCAGTACTTTGTAATGTCAATAAATTTCAATAAACCAGAAAAAAAAAATTTTAACTAGTTGAGGAGAAAGCTATATATACAATGTCACATAAAATCATTTAAGTCATAGAAAATTTTGTAGGTTTGGGGTAATTGAGATTTGTTATCATCAAGCCAAGGTTCTCTAGAAATCAGCCATAAATTTTTAAGGAGTAATTAGCTCTTACTTCATTTATTACTGCTCTATAATGGGTTGGTTGAAATTTCTAGACTTTTGTTACTAGGATTTGAGGGTTCCACCTGTCAAATAACAGAATGGTTTTTAACTAGACCTGAATTCAAGATATTTTGGTTTTCTTCCCTGATTAGTAATAGGACATTGGACATACACTTAACTTTTCTAAACTTTCATTTCCTCATCTGTAAAATGGGGACAATTACAATAACTATATGAAATACTACATGTAAAATTATTGAGAGTGTCTATCAAAGGCACTCATTAAATAGTCTATTATTTAAAAAAAAAAAACTGCTGAGAAAGATGGCAGGTGACATATGCCTCCTCCACAGAAAGAAACTAAAATACTAAGTAGATTCTTCCATTTTGACCAGATTGCCCAGGAGGGAATGCTAGGATTCATCAGAGGAGAGATGGGAAGCACCAGAAATAAGTAAGAAGGGCATTTGTCCCACTGGAGACTGAGCTGGGAGAGGCACCTGGATACAGGGAAACAGTAAAAGAGAAATTCCCAGGGAACTGAAATGGGCTTTTGCAATATTGGCTGTGGAAGAAACCCTTGAACCACTAGGGCCTCAGGCCTGACATATGGAGCTGCCTAAAGACTACAGAGACATTGCTCCAGGAAGGGAACCCACACGGAATTCACAGCATCCAAGCCTAGGGCAGCCTCAGCCAGGTGTCGTTTTGAGAGCCTAGGTCCTGGGAATCTACAGAAATGGCTGTTGCCACTGCACTGCTCCAAAGAGGGAGAGGAGAGACTGGGCCCTCTCTCTCACTCATGGGAGAGTCCCTACTGCCCTGCTTTGGGCTGCTTTTGAGACTGAGACATGAACGGACTGCAATCCCCATGGCTTCTTGCCCATGTTGCTTGCCTTGGGGAGATCCTGCCCTCCCTGGTCCCAGGTCCAAGGCATCATTTTGAGAGCTTAACACTGGGCTGTGCCCATGCTTGGGCTAAGTTTGAGTTGATGTAGCTGTAGCTGCTGCCTGGCCAAGGAGGGACAGGGAAATCAGGCTGTCCTACATATAAATAGGACAATACCCACCACCCTGCTACAGGCTGCTGTGAGACCTAGACTCTAGTAAATAGCATTCTCCACAGTTTCTTGTCCATGCTTCTCTCTTGAGAGGGACCCTGTCATCTCTGGCCATAAGTTAACAACTGAAACCATTTTGAGAATTTAGCATTGCACTGTGTTTCACCCTCCGGCTGAGTTTCAGAGATGTGGCTGCAGCCTTCACCTAGCCAGGGGAGGAACAGGGGAGACCAAGCTCTCCTAAACACACTTAGGACAATACCCACCACCCTCCTATGGTTGGTTGAGGGACTAGGAACTAACCTATCCAACCCATCATAGCTACCAGCAATACCAGCACGGACTGCTTGGGTCCCAGTGGCTTGCTCCATCACCACTACTGCCATCATTCACACCACACAAGATGCCTAGAGGACTGAGAACCTGCCCATACACCTGGTCCACCATTCCCACTGCTACCTTCTAAGCAAGCCACCTGGAGGCCCAAGAGTCAGCCCTCTAGGACTCACTAATACCAGAGCCAGTGTAAACTTCTCTGAGCCCTGAAAACAGGGACATCCACCCCACTGCTGCCACCACCAGGGCCCAAAGACTAACTGAGATGGAATCCAAGTCCTCAGCTAAACTTCATCACAACTTCCACTAATGGCTGAACCCTAAGTCATTGAGGAAATCACATGTACCACCAACCCTATGTACTCCTGAAGAAGTCATACAAAGATCACACTGTCTCAGCACCCAAAATCACAGCCAAAGTATCCTGCTCAACTAACAATACACATACATCCTCAGGAAAAAATTCTCCCCTACTAAAGCAATTTGGAAAAAAAAAAAAACCTGAAGCAAGTGATTGCTAGACCAGATGAGGAGATACCAATGGAAGGACATAGAAAACATGAAAAGGCAGGGATATATAATACCACAACAATTTTCTAGCAACAGATCCCAATCAAAAAGAATTCCTCAAAATGCCAGATAAAAAATTTAAAATATTGATTTTTAAAAAGCTTAATGATACCTGAAACTCAGTACAAATAAATCAGAAAATCAATTCAGAATATAAATAAAAAATTTACTAAGAAGATAGCTATCTGAAATTTAAAAACCAAACAAAAATTCTGGAAATAAAAAATTCATTAAAGGAAATACAAACTATATATGAAAGCTTTAATAATAGACTAGACCAAGCAGAAGAAAGAATCTCAGAACTTGAAGACAGGTCTTTTGAAATAATTCAGTTAGACAAAGCTAAGGATAAAAGAATTTTAAAAAATGAACAAAGCCTTCCAGACATCTGGGAATATGTAAAGAAACTGAACTTATGAATTATCAGTATTCCAAAGGGGGGAGAGAGATCAAAAACTTTAGAAAACTTAATTAATAATCAATGAAAATTTCTCAAGTCTATCAAGACAGTTACACATTCAGATCTAACTTCTACCCATTGATTTCTAAACTTGTGTATATGATCCCTGAATAACATACTTCCATATAATGGCCATTGTCTTCTTATCACCAGTCAGTCTTTTTGAAAGCTAGTGTCACACTGGGGGCTAAGCTTTGGTTCTGTGGCCAGCAAGCTGGGCTACTGGGAGAAATGGTAGCTTGATGGAGTTTAGTAAGTGGAAGCTGTAGTTGTTGGCTCACCCTGTGGTCATAGATTTTAGGAGAGGGAGAAACATCATTTTGACAGAGATGGAACCCATGTGGGTCTGGGACATGAAGATGACTTGAGCCATCTGGCTTTGCTCATGCCTGATCCCAAACGTACCACTTCCTTCCTGTGATAGATTGCTACCAGGTTCACCCAATCTTAAGATTTATGGATCTGACAGAACCCAGGTCATGAGGGGCAATTCTGGCCACTTAGGACAGTTGGTATCCCTTCATCAGGCACTCTGTTTCTCCCAGAACCCTGTGGCACACAAAAGTCTGTTTTCAGAGAGATTTCCTACTGCAAGAAGCAGGCTCCTGGGCTCAAGAGATTCTTCCGCCTCAGTTTCCCAAGCAGCTAGGACTACAGGTCCATGCCACCATGCCAGCTAATTGTATCATTTTTATAAGGGCCCCAATCATAAACTAAATGGTCATCTAATGTGGACCATCATCTCTGCATCCTTTTACAATGTAAAGAGTGCCCACAATTTCTGCCATTTACTTTATTCTTTGGCCATAAATATTGCAATATTGCTTTTAATTTACTCTCTTGGCTTGTGAAGTATTTAGGAGGTTTCCACTTGGTCTTCCTCTCTACTCTTACCCCACAAGCCATGGAATCAATGTGGAGGTTTTGCCAATTCCAAAGTATATCCACCCAGTTAAATATTCAGGTCTATAAAAATGACCACTGGTTGGCTGTGAGCCAACCTGGGCCTGGACACCATTGATTACATGGCTCCCACATGTTGCCACATGGGGGCCCATGGTGACACCTTAGGTCACCAGGCATTTATATCAACTCAGATCCTTAATAGGTTTGAATATCTTTTTTTTTCTTTTATGTTATCCAAATAAATGATCATAGACCCATTTGGGAAACTACTGGAAGAATTATTACTATATATGATTTCTATGGTGTTCATTCTTCCTGGGGAACTGGTCTCTCCTTCCATCAATGGTTTATGGGCCAGAAAATTGGTCAAAGGATCATAACTTCTAACTGGAATGTCTGCCTTCAATCTCCTGATCTCTCCGATTTCTTTTAATTCTATAGATCAAACAATATCTTGTTGACTCCCCCTTTATATTGTCTCTAGGAATACTGTGTTCTTTTAACCACCTTCATAGTTCTTGGTGGCAGAGGCCTTCCAGTCGCCAATCCAACAGTGCCACTTACTATGATAATTGTGCCCATCTTGCTTCTGGCAGTTATGCACTGACATCTGGCTTCTGTTTTTTCAAGGTTGTATCATCTCTTTTCCTCTCAATAAACTAAATTCTGGCACAACATCCATTACCATTGTCCCTGGCCTATGGAGATCCGTCACTGCTGAGCCCCACAACAAATCTGAAAGCCTCTAACCAGTTAGCTCTTCACCACTTTGATAAACAGAGGGTCTCCTAGACTCTCTCAGGAAACAAAGTTGACTGGTGGGTTATACACTGTATTTAATCTAGCATATCAAATTATCTGAGCCTCTTGATAACTGTTTCTGCAATCTTTCTCAGCAGCTCTGGCATTTCTAGTTTATTTAGGGAACCTAAATAAACACTTTCTCCAAGCTTCCAACATTATACTAATCTAGCAGCACATTAATATCATCCCCTAAGGTCCTTGCCAGTTTGTTAAATCCTATATCATGAGGTTCTTCCACACTGATAAGCTCTCCCTTATCCAACCTGGTATTTCATTCTGTATCTTGATCCAGCATCTCAGACCCAGTCCATACATGTTCCAGCTCATGTAAGTACATAGTAGGTAGGTCCTGCAAATCCTTCAACTTCTCTTAGCTGGCCCAGATCTTCCCTCACCAAGTTATGTTCTCATTTAATTCTAGTTATTTATTGGACTGTGATCAGGATGGGAGGAGGAGGTAGGCCCTGAGTGGGATGCATATGCTTTACAAGGCAGAGACCTCTGCATTATCTTCAAGAATAAAAGATTAGCATTTAGTGAGGAGGAATGGGTCACATCTGTGGGTCTAGACAGGTCAGAGGGATCTGGAAATTTAAGAGTTTCAAGTGCATTAACTCAGATGTCCTCATCTCAAGTCTGACAGTGGCCCTGATCATGCAGAGGAGATTTGCTGAGGCTAAAAATTCAGCCTCCTCTGGAGCCCTGCTACACTTATAATTAAATCCTGGGCATGATCTCCAGCTTTTTCTATCCTCTGACTGGAGCACACTCCTTACATGTTGCAAAGAAGGAAGGCCTTCTGGCATTCACATTTAGCCTTTAATTGGTTATCAGTCATCCCAACCTACTATTGTATTTCTTAATACATAGATTGCCTCCAGAAATTCCAAAGTCTTTTTAATCACTGCCCTCTCAAACTTCCCAAACATCTCAGACACTGCCTCCACTAAGACTTTCCACCAGTATCTGACAGCAATTCCTGCCCGCACCCACATCCTCATGTAGGTTTTTACAATCACACCACATCATGCAGGAAGCTACCTTCCACAGTGATTGGGTCTTCCCTGCCAGCTCCAAAGGCCTATTTTAGAATATGCCTCATCATACAATTGTTGGCATCAACAGTTCAGGGACCAACTCTGATATGAATATTTTCTTGCAGGAAGCTTATTGGGAAGCATCCTAGGAACCAACATCAATAAACGGTATAAGAAGGAAGACTGAGAACAGAGAGAAGCTGTACTCTGATGCACTCAGAGCAAAGGCTTCAGCCCATCTTCCTATAAGCTCTAGAGGTGGAATGGCCCATCAAAGTTGTCATGTTTTTAGACAAGGGGCCAATAATTTTACATCCTCACATCAACCAGTCATTGGCTATGGGCTGCCTCTGGGAAGAGGCTTGAGTTTGAGAGTGGTGGTTTTCTTTAGTTGAGGACATTCCCAGAAAGCAACTCAGCAGAAAGTTGTCAGATGTCCACACTCCCTACAGCTGAAGAAATGGGCACCTTAGCTCTGAAGGTGGATCTTGATGACACAACAGCATCCAAAACAGACAATCCTGCTGTGGCAGAAAGAAAAGTGGCCCCAAAATACCCACATCTAAATCCCTACAACTTGGGAACATGTTATCATACATGGCAAAAAGGACTTTGCCATTGTGATTGAGTTTAAAGGCCTTGAGATGGAGAGATTATCCTGAACCTGGGTGCCCAACCTAATCATATGCATTCTTTTAAAACAAACAAGCAAACAAACCTTTTGTGGCTGAGGTTAGAGTCAAGGGACAATGTGACTACAGAAGTTGCTAACTTAAAAGATAGAGAAAGGGGCCACAAAACAAAGAATATGGGAAGCTTCAGAAGCTTGACTAAGGCAAGCAGGTGGATTCCTCTCTGGAGCCTCCAGAAGGGAATGCAGTCTGCTGACAATTTGGCTTTAGCCCATGACACCTGTGTTGAACTCCTAACCTATAAAATTTTAAGGTAATAAATGTACTTTTCTAATGTCACGACCTTTGTGGTAATTTATTTAAGCAGCAACAGAAAATCTGTTTTGATGGTAAAGGATACCTGATTTTCAGTTTTTGTATAAACAGCCTAGGTATAGAAGCATTTACTTATCAGCAGGTTGAAGAACTAGTTATTATTTTATATTTTACCCCTTTTACCCAATAAGTGCATCATGGAAAATAGCACTAAATATAAGAGATGATTGGAAATACCTTTAATCCAATCCTAAACTATTCAAGGCTTTTGCAGAGTCTCTTCCCAAGGCCTGAGCACCATGCTTTTATCTTGAGGGAATGCCCCGCTGCCATCTGTCTTCAGATCTAATGTTAGCCTCTAAACACCAGCATATGAAACGTTGGATGTCAGTCATCAGTAATATGGTTTGGCTGTGTCCCCACCCAAATCTCATACTGCACTGTAGTTCCCATAATGCCCTTGTGTCTTAGGAGGGATGAGGTAGAGATAATTGAATCACAGCCTGTTCTTGTAATAGTGAGTTAGTTCTCAGGAGACCTGATAGTTTTATAAGGGGCTTCCCCCTTCACTGGGCACTCATTCTTCTTCTTTCTACCACCATGTGAAGAAGGATGTGTTTGCTTCCCCTTCCACCGTGATTTGTTTTTTGTTTTTTGTATTGTGTTTTTTGAGACAGAGTCTCACTGTGTCGCCCGGGCTGGATGGAGTGCAGTGGTGCGATCTCGGCTCACTGCAAGGTCTACCTCCCAGGTTCACGCCATTCTCCTGCCTCAGCCTCCTGAGTAGCTGGGACTACAGGTGCCCGCCACAATGCCCAGGTAGCTTTTTACATTTTTAGTAGAGACAGGGTTTCATCGTGTTAACCAGGATGCTCTCGATCTCCTGACCTCATGAGCTGCCCGCCTTGGCCTCCCAAAGTGCTGGGATTACAGGTGTGAGCCACCGCACCCGGCCCCCTTCCACCATGATTTGTATTTCTTAATACATAGATTGTTTCTTGAGGCCTCCCCAAACCGAAGAACTGTGAGTCAATTAAATCTCTTTCCTTCATAAATTACCCAGTCTTGGGTATGTCCTTTAGTAGTATAAGAATGAACTAATACAATCAGGAAATTGAATTGTTTACAATTTTTCAATGGTAGAGGGATCAAGAATATAAGTTCACTGTTTATGTTCCTAGAGCAGAATTTTTCAACCTCAGCACTAGTGGCATTTTGGCCAGACAATTCTCTGTTGTGGGGGCTTGTTTTGTGCATTGGTAGGGTAGCTGGTGACATCCCAAGCCTCCACTGATGAGATGCAAGTAGCAGTTCCCCAATTCATCTCCCGTACCTCAGTTACGACAACCAAAAGTATCTCCACACGAGAAAAGTGAACACTTACATACTTGGTGGGAATGTAAATTAGTTCCACCATTATGGAAAGCAGTGTGGTGATTCTCAAAAAGCTAAAAATAGAACTATCATTCAACCCAGAAATCCCATTACTGTGTATACACCCAAAGGAATATAAATTGTTCTACCATAAAGACACATGCACACGTATGTTCATTGTAGCACTATTCACAATAGCAAAAACATGGAATCGACCTAAATGCCTATCAATGGCAGACTGAATAAAGAAAATGTGGTACATATACACTACGGAATACTATGCAGCCATACAAAAAACAAGATCATGTCCTTTGCAGGAACATAGATGGAGCTAGAGGCCATTATCATTAGCAAACTAATGCAGGAACAGAAAACCAAGTACTGCATGTTCTCACTTATAAGTGGGAGCTAAATGATGAGAATGCATGGACACAAAGAGGGAATCAACAGAAGCTGGGACCTGCTTGAGAGCAGAGAATGGGAGAAGGAGGAGGATCAGAAAAAATAACTATTGGATACCATCTTTATTACCTGGGTGATAAAATAATCTGTACACCAAAACCATGTGACACAAGTCTACCTGTATTACAAACTTGCAATAAGTACCCCTAAACCTAAAATGAAAGTTTAAAAAAAACCAAAAAGTATCTCCACGCATTGTCAAATCTCCCCTGGGAGACAAAGCACTCCACTCTGCCCCTCTCCCCTTTACTTAGGAACCATTGCCCTATAAAGGGAGAATTATGGAACGTAGCACTGACAAGGACTTTAAAACATATTCAATCCTGCAATCTAACTTTTAAAAAGAGGAAGTACCTCTCAAAGAGATCATGTGACTTGCTGAAATTCAACTAGTTTGTGGCATTGTCAACGGCTATATACAAACCTACCATCTCAGTGGACCATTATAATAAATGATTTAAAAACTAAACATTTCTCTAGGGGTATTAATTAGTTTCCAAAGCTTCATTCACATATGCAGACAAGTCAAATAAAGCACAGCAAGTTGACCCAGTTTTTTAATCCTTCCATGTTTTTTTAAGGTTTCATTCTTCAGAACTTTTGTGGATAAAATTGCTTCTAATAGTGGTTGTCAGGAAAAACATTTTCGCTAATTAGCAATGGTGACTTGACAGAGATATACGAAGCTAAATAGATGACTCCCACAATGCCAATCTTTCTCCTTTTCCTTGAGCTGAAAAGCCTTGTTACTCTTTTTGCACAGGGGGATAGAAGCTGAGAAGTCCCTCCTTTCTGAACAAGAAGGTCATTCCACAAACTTCCTCAGAGATTTCATCATCAATAAGCCATCAGTTGCCAGGGGTTGGTTTGTTTTGTTAATTTGCAGCTCTATTTTTACTGAACAGAAAAGTAAGATCAATAGCAGCCATGGAGATTTCTAGGTTGCTACAATCTCCATTCTTACTTGCATTTGAAGGCATAACAATGTCAGTAGAATTAATTAAATTGCTGTCACTGTTTCTCTCTCATCCATCACTCACTCACACACTCATGTTAACACATTGAGAGCAGCAGAATACACATTTACATATGCACGCACTTACACTTGAAGGAAAATATGCTAATTTTTTTCATTTGTATCTTTTATCTGTGGTTTTGGATCACTTGAAAGTGTATTTAAATACAGGGATTGTGAGACAATTAGGTTTTCTGAAAATGCTAAACATTAAGCACCCTGAGGAGTCCTCATCAGCCTTCTGAAAACATGGGGCTTTACTAAATCGTTAATCAACAACCTAATCAAATTTTTATCTATAATTCAAGACAAATAGAATGCCATATCCTAGTCAATGTATTTGGTATAGCTAACCTAAAACCAAGGAGGGAGTCTGAACCCCTGGTGAGGGACACCATTGCACAGTGTCAAGGCAGGGGTCCTGTCTTACTCCACTTTCCCTGCTTTACCGGAGGAAGTGATTGAGTAAGTCTCTACCTGTTGGGACTGGGCTGAAGAGGTGGAAAGACAAGGGAATCACATGTATTAAGTGCCTGGCACCCAGTCAATGCTTAATAATAATCTCCTTGCTCGTCATCACTCTGGTTTCACAAATAGACCCAAATGAAAAGGAAAATACTTGCATCTGAGAAGCTGCAGGGTTCATCATGGGTTGTCAAAGCCCATTTGATTGTGGCCCCCATTCTAGAACCTGTTCCCAGGTCTTCCATTTAAAACTACCTAAAATTATGATTCATTTGGGGCTCCCCTGGCCCTCCATGGATACCAAGGATATTGACAGAGGATCCTAGACCTTCCTTTTCTGCGACAGTTAGTTTTCAGAGATGGAGCTCTGGGGTGTGAAGAGTTATAATATGCCAAACACAACTCAGCCTCCCTTCACAGGCCTCACCCAGGAGCGAGATATTCCATGGCCTCCAAGAGTAATGCAATCTCTTCCCTATGTGATGTAACTTCTGCCCTGAAATCCTGTGTAGCCAATGACACAGACTCTACTTGCAAGAGAAACATTGATAGCACACCTCAAAATTATCATTTACTTCCTATGACTGTGAAGTGGAGGGATCATAATATCTAGTATGTACTTTTCTTTTTTTTTTCTGAGATGTAGTCTTGCACCGTCACCCAGGCTGGAGTGCAGTGGCATGATCTTGGCTCACCTCCTGGGTTCAAGCTATTCTCCTGCCTCAGCCTCCCAAGTATCTGGGATTACAGGCATGTGCCACCACACCTGGCTAGTTTTGTATTTTTAGTAGAGATGGGGTTTCACCATGTTGGTCAGGCTGGTCTCAAACTCTTGACCTCAAGTGATCCACCTGCTTTGGCCTCCCAAAATGCTGGGATTACAGGAGTCAGCCACTGTGCCTGGCCTAGCATGTACTTTTTATTTTTATATATTTAGGGGGTACAATTGCCATTTTGTTAAATGATATATTGTGTAATGGTGAAGTCTGGGCTTTTAGTATAACCATCATACAAATAGTATACATTGCCCCAATAAGCAATTTCTCATCCTTCACCTGCCTCCCATTCTCCCACTCTTCTGAGTCTCCAGTGTCTATTATTCCACTCTCTATGCCCATGTGTGCACATTATTTAGCTCCCACTTACATGTGAGAATATGCAGTAATAATATCTAGTATATACTGATCGTTGACAATATAGCTGGCATGGTAAACGCCTTCCAAACTTTTTGTCATTTGATGCTCACACCTTTATGAAGTAGATTGAGCTATTATTGTTCTCATTCTTTTTAAAAGGAAAACATCTTTCACCACTACCCAACATATATCTATGTAACAAAACAGCACTTGTACCCCTAAATGTATAAAAATAAACATTAAAAAAATTAAATTAAATAAGATGAGAAAACGTAGGCCATATTTGTCTGAAGGCTAACAAATTATCCAAGTTTCTTTATTTGAATCACTATAAATGTTAGGAGTGTTGAAATACAAAAGACTTTGCAGACCCATATTCATGAAGCAGAAAGGAACTATAGAGGTAAAGTAACCAACAGGACTTTAGCCACATTTTACAGTTTAGGAAATGAGGTCCAAATTATTGGAACACTTTATCTATGACCATAGAGCTGGGAATATGTAAGGCAGGACCCATTCATGGGTTTCCATTCCCTTCTGACCCAGTGCTGTGTCTACTGCAAAACTCTATATCCGTATTTAGCAGACATTGGTCCATCCTTCTAGCTTAGTCTCCATCCCATTCCCACATGGGTGACTGTGTTCCCAGAATGAGTGGGGCTTGGAGATGGTGGGCAGGTTATTGTCTCTGAGGCATCTCATGGAAAAAAGAAGTAAGAAGGTCTGAGCTCAGTATTGAAAACTGCCCTAAATAAGCAAGATCGGAGATGAAAAGCAACTTTGAAAAAAAAATAATCTAAGCCTGGGCAGCAAAGCGAAACCCTGTCTCTACAAAAAATACAAAAATTAGCCTGGCATGGTGGTATGCCTGCAGTCACAGGTACTCTGGAGGCTGAGGTAGGAGAATTGCTTGAGCCTGGGAGGCAGAAGTTGCAGTGAGTCAAGATTGCACCACTGCACTCCAGCCTAGGTGACAGAGCAAGACCCTGTCTCAAAAAAAAAAAATTTTTTTTAAAACTGTCTATACAAATGATATTACCAATAAGTGCAAATATACGGTTACATAGAAGAAATAAAATCTAATGTTTAATAATCAGTAGGGTGACTATAGTTAACAATAATCTATTATGCATTTCAAAATAGCTGGAAAAGAATAATTCTAATGTTTCTTGCATAAAGAAAAGATAATTATTTCAGTTGATGAATATCCCAATTACCCTGATTTAATCTTCACACATTATATGAATGTATCAAATTTCACATGTACCCCCAAAATGTAAACATCTCTTATGTATCAATAATAATAATATAAGAATCATATATAAAATCTTTATTAAAATGATGTCGTTTTTTCACCAGTAGGAACAGATCTTTCTGGGAGACAAAGCCTGAGAACTCTAATTTGGCACATTCCTACATATACTTAGCCACAACAACAGGTCCCCAGATCCTACTTTCAGTCTGAAGACCAAGGATTAGTATTGGAAAAATCCTCTCCTCCGTCTGTCCTTTTCTGTCATTTATGCTTGGACAACTGGGCTTTCATCTTTAGCAAACTGGAGAGAGACCCAAACACTCCCTCGGGGGAAACAAAAGCAGCCAAAGGACAAATAATGAAACTGGCTTTCACACGACAAGTCTCACATTTCACTTTTCTTTTCCCTTTCTCCATGCTTTGCTTCATTTGGGAAGAAAACCTATTTTTAAAAGCACCAAACCCCCTTTCTATCAGGGAGCATGGCAGGATTGATAGATAAGGAGAGTCATCTTAATGGGAGCACTGTCAGCAAACTCCTTCTTTTAAACAACTAAATGTGAGACATGAGGACATTCAAGAGGCCCCTGTGTTCTATAAGGGAAAAAAACAAAAGATTCATTTCCACAGCGCTGCTGGGCTGGACTTGGCCCAAGTGAACCGCTCTCATTATTGGAAAGTCTGGATGATTAGCGTATCAGAACCAATCCCATCCCTTTCCCCAGAATGCTCAGAAAATGATTCTTCAAGACCTCTGGGCTGCTCTCTGCATCCGTCTCATTCTTAGTCCTCCCCCATTCCTATCTGATTTCTGCTGGGCTCCAGGTGTTGCTGTCTGTTGGAACACACATCTGGTTCCCACAGATTTGCTGGGTTTAAATAAGAATCAGGCTTCTCGCATTTATCTCCATGCAGACAGTGCAATTTGTCAAACTCAAAAATGCCCAACGGTGTAAAGGATTTAAGGAAAAAGGAGGATTGAGTGAGAAGCAAGAGACAGGTGTGTCAGATGAGCCTCTGAAGAAAACCAGTTTGATCAATCAACTGTAAGACTTCCCTGGTGTCCCTCTCCACCTTTAACAAAACAGCACAGGGGCTGCCTCACTCAGCTTCCACCTGCATAGAGGAGGCAGGCCCATGAATCTCATCCCAACGACAGCAGAAGCCTGTGCCACTCAGCTGTAAAGAGGAACATTTCAATTCATGGCCAAACTGAGTGTCCTATGCTCTCAGAACATGACTGAAAAAAACAGATCCCTTGCTTGGGTCTGAGTGTCCAGCCCGGTAAGACTGGGATCTTGGCTCCATCAGGGTACCCAGCATATGCTTATCACTGAATATTATGTGCCAGTCTCCTATGCATGAGATGTTCTCTTACATCTCAGTGACTTGACTTATACCATCGGTTTTCCAAGAAAGGCCATTTCCCCCTTGAACTATGTGCTGCAACATAGTTTTTAAGGAAATTTCATGCTGTTTATGGTCTGTGTGGAAGAATTTAACTCAATGTTCATCAAACTTGTTTCTTCTTATACTGGGCTCACAGCTAAACTGCATTTCCAAGACTCTTGTAATTAGAAAGGGCCATCTGACAGGACTCTGGACAAAGGGACGTGGCACAAGGGCTCTTGTCACAACTAAGCCTGGCTTATAAAAGAGCCCATGCAATCCTCCTTGTCTTTGTCTCCCCTTGCCTGCCAGTCTGATGCAAAAAATTCCAGAGGACTTCAAGATCTTGGGGAATGCCTGAGTCTCTAGAAAGAAGAAACTTGGGTTCATGAATGTGACTGTGTAGAGCAGAATTTCTCCACCAATCTTCACTGGACCATGATATGAGCAAAAAATAAATAAATTTTTATTAAGTTAGGCCGGGCGCGGTGGCTCAAGCCTGTAATCCCAGCACTTTGGGAGGCCGAGACGGGCGGATCACGAGGTCAGGAGATCAAGACTATCCTGGCTAACACGGTGAAACCCCGTCTCTACTAAAATACAAAAAACTAGCCGGGCGAGATGGCGGGCGCCTGCAGTCCCAGCTACTCAGGAGGCTGAGGCAGGAGAATGGCGTGAACCCGGGAGACGGAGCTTGCAGTGAGCTGAGATCCGGCCACTGCACTCCAGCCTGGGTGACAGAGCGAGACTCCGTCTCAAAAAAAAAAAAAAAAAAAAAAAAATGTTTTATTAAGTTAATCCACTGAGAACTGAGAGTTGCTTATTACAGCTCTGAGGCTACCCTGATGAATACAAACTGGTAAGAGAAATATCTGTGTTAATTGCACTGCACTGTAATTAGCTTGAAGAAGGCCAAACCTTAAGTCATTTTTATATTCCCAGCTGCTAAGAGGAAGCATACTATATAATTTTTGGGAGAGGGATGAGCGAAGATGAGGAACAGAGAAACAACTATAAAATATGGTGATATATGTTATTACATGTCATATGGCAAAATTAGATTAGCTCTATAGCAAAAGCAAAAACATAATCTGTGGAAACGAAAGTAGAGCAATTATTTATGACTGGAAGAATCTGGAAAGTCTCCCTGAAGAAGGTACAAAAATTAGTAGGTTTCCCACCATTTAAGGGCATTCAAGAAAGAGGCAACTTGGCAAGTTAAACAAAACCAACTTGAATTGTACAGTTGTTCTAAGAATGGCAAATAATCAGCTTGAACAACAATTGAATGTTTTTAAAAGAAGTAGCATGATCTTTACTCAAGTTTTAGAAAATTAACTGGCAATAATATAAAAACTGGATTTGAGAAGCAGAAGATGGGAGTCAGAGATCAGCTAAGAGGCTATTGCAATAATGAATGGTGAAGGTTACTCCCAGAGACCCCAGAGGACTCTGAATGGCCTTAGTGGTAGGAAATTAGATTGACAAAGACAGTTGGATTAGCCATTGAATTGCCACAAAGTGCTAGATACCATAAAAAAAACCACCATGCAAATTTAGGTAAAACTTAAATCTTCCCAACTTCTGGTTGGGGAGATTTCTAAATTGAATCATGACTATATATTTCAATTCATGGAAGATTTTTTATGGGAGCCCATTGTACATTATAGCACCAAAGAACCTTTGCCTTCTTGTTATCATTAATATTAATCTCCTGTGAGTACCACCTGACAGTAGGGAAGTATACAAAACCAGGTATCTCACATAGCATCAGTAAAGCTGAGAATTAGCACATTAATGGAAGAATTCAACTAGATCAGAATAATGCAACCTTATAAGACATTCCCTGGATTCACACCTTCCAGAGGCCTCCTATTACCCTCTGTGATACTTCTCAGAGGGTGATTCTTGGACCTCCTCCATCCAAATCACATGAAACACAAGTTCAAAAGACTTGTTCTCACCCAAGTCTTACTCATGACCTACTGAACTGGCATCACAGAAAGTAAATCTTAGGAATTTGCATTTTAAGCAATCCCGCATGCCTCATGATCCTTAAACACACTAAACTTTAAGAATTACTAGGCTAAAAAATAAGTTCATACTTCTCAGCAATGGTGTTTGTAAATATCTTTGTAAACTTGTTCCAACTACCTTTGCCTTCTCATCATTCTTTCCCACTGGTCCTGTGTGATAGCATAGAGAAAGAATAACTATTTTTGAACATACTAAACTTTTCCCCAACCTCAAGACCCAAAATATATTTTTCTCTGTCTAGACAACTTCCTCCCTAACCAGTTTGTAAAATTCCACTCTCTCAATAAATAGTAGATGTTATTAATACTTTTTGAAAAACACTTAAAAATCAGGCTTTAATTGAATCTTTGCTGTGGGCATATATGGTGATGCCTTTGCAAACTGCATCTCTAAGGTGACAAAGGAATGTGATTAAGTTGGGTGTGAGTTTCTCATAGTCAAGCCAACTCAACTGTATAACAGCATTTCTGACTCTCAAAACTCTCCCTCCCCCAGGTTCATGAAATCAGTTCAATTTCATGTGTTAGGCTTTCATTACATGTTGAATGAATGATTAGACCAGAATAATTGTCTTGATCCTCCATTTCACTTTGGCTAGTTTTAACAGTTTTGATGCCCATTCAAATTACGACCAATTTAGTTAAATGCCCAAACTGTTTAAATGTTTTGAACACTGAACAATGGGTTGATTGAATAAATTTTTCACTCTTCAACTGGGTGGTTTTGCTACATTGAGCTTAATACAGAATACAAGACCAGATTCCTGTCCTTTGCTGAACAGCCAATGCAGGTGCAGTGCAGAGCTTATGGACGGTTCAAAATAGGCCTAGATTATTTATATAGATGGAACCCAGCCCACCATGCCCACAGCTCAGGCAAGCAGGTGAGACAACACCTGTCTCCATGAGTATGCCATCACATTTAGCCAGACAAATGTAAAGAGGCCAAGAGTTAAGGAACACTGCCCTTTCTCCGAGGACGCTGTTCTGGTGCAAAGTTTCTGTAGCACACAGCCTCCTATTGGCATCAAAATATTTTAGACAGAATTGCTAAAAAGAGAAATGCGTCTTTGTCACACTTCGTTTATTCCTCCCCCTGGCTATGGCTTTCCCAGTGGCCACCAACTGCCCACCAAACTCTGCTTCACCTAATGCTAACTTATATCCAAAATTACCTTTGACTTTTACTCATCATTGAAAACACACATTCCTTCAATCACGTAGATCTTAGGAGACAATCTGATTACGATATTTGTAATTGAAGGTTTTCCCGCATGTGATCCTCTCTGCCCACATGGCTCATTTCCCCTTGCAAGTATAGATCATTCTCATCTCTCCTGTCTCGGCTTAAAAGTCAACTTCCCTTTCAAACTTCCTAACCACCCCTTCTAGCACATCATCCGTTTATTTCCCAAGACTACCATTATTTCATTGTTTATTTGTCTGTGCATTACTTATCTCTTTCAGTATATAGGAAGCTCCATGAGAAGAGGGACTATGTCTGTGTTATTGACTGCTCTGTTCACAGCTGCTAATACAAATGCCTGACACATAGAGGCACTTAGTAAATGTGCACTGAGTGAATGGATGATCAGCATAATCATGTCAAGAAGGACTTATATTTTCGGAAGATTAGCATCTCAACAATGCAGACCACTGAAGGGTTAATGAGAAAAGAAATAATTCCTTTTTCACTTGTTTCTTTTGCTCTTGTACCTACTGTAAACATTTGTGTAATCTCTTTGAGTTTATGCTGTTCACTGTCACAGACATACGTAGTTAACACATAAACACACATACAGTGTCAGCTCTGTTATGTGACATTCATTTGTATAATCTCTTTGAGTTTATGCTATTCCTTGTCACAGACATATGTAGTTAACATACACACACACACACAGTGTCAGTTCTGCTATGTGACACTCTGAAACAAAGTTTGTAAGGCAGACAGTAGTAATGTCTCTCCAGTGGGCAGTTGAACAAGCTACTGCAGATCCTTTATTTCCTTTGTCCCCCTCTCTGCTACCAACTGTCTGGGCCAGATTGATCATGGAGAGATCCAAATGGATCACAGAGCTGGCTGAAATGACTGATTTGACCCATGTGCACATCACCTAAGTGGACATACAGGCAAAAGAGTAATGAATAAAAGATGTCTTCCATTCTCAGTTCTCTTCCTGCTAGTGTTTATGATCATTCAACCCTGATAATACAAAATAAAATATTAATGCACCCACTTAACACTAATATCCATAATGATAATGAACGCCTTTGTAGCCAACTTAGTGCCTGGAGAATAGAATGTTATAAACGTAATTTCTTCGTTTTTTAATTTTATGATTATTGGTCATAGCTAGCATTAAATTGTAACTACCCAGCTTCAAGATAGCATTGAAAGGCTACAGCACTCAACAAGCATTGTTTAAGGGTAAATATATGCTGGAGTCCCATGATGAAAAACTCACTAAATAAGACAAACCTGCTCCATACACACACACAGAGTTCAGGACACAGGCAACTAGGCATATTAAGGAAATATAAAACATGCCTAACTATAAGAAATCCCACAGCTACTGTCTTCTGCATGGCTAGAAATCACCATGCTATGAGGGGAATACATGGCCCAATTCAGACAGATGACGAACCTATCTGAAGCAAACAGCTCAGAAAAACAGTGGGGAAAGTGGGTAGGGAGAAGCAGAAGCAGAAGCAGTGGCAATATTTGTCTCCAGTGAACAAAATGAGCTTTTTAAAGATGGCAGTCAAAAAAAAAAAAAAAGAGCTTCTACAACCAGCCTAAAAGAAGAGAAAATGCCAGGTCCGTCCTTGCAAAGCTCATTCCAGAATTTGTTCCAACACCCTCCAGGGGTCAGCAGGGTCTCTGGTATGGGCTGGATCGGAGGTTGTGTTCTGAAGCAGTGACTCTGGAAGTGTGATCATCAGATTAGCAGCACCACCAGCAGCAACAGCAGCACCAGGGAACTTGTTCGAAATGCAATTTATCAGCCCCTACCCTAGACCGAGCTAGATTGCTGAATCAGAAACTAATCAGCAATCTGTTTTCATGAGGCCTCCAAAAGATTCTTTGAATGCTCAAGTGGGAAAAGCACTGCTCTGAGCATGGGGGTAGGTCAAGAGGCCTGCTTCTCCTAGTACCCAACTCCAAGAGCCATGTCATTCCTTTAACATCTCAGCTGGCCTTTGCTACAGACCTGAAATTCCTACGTTGAGGTCCCAATTCCCATACCTCAGAATGTGATGGTATTTGGAGATAAGGCCTTTGAAGGAGTAATTAAGTTAATATGAGCTAGTAGGGTGGGCCCTAATTCAGTATGGCTGGTGTCCTTGTAAGAAAATATCAGGACACAGGGGAGATACCAGGGGTGCACCCCACAGAGAAAAGGCCATGCTAGGACACAGCAAGAAGGTGGCCATCTGCAAGCCAAAGAGAGAAACCTCAGGAGAAGCCAACCATGCCCATAGCTTGATCTTGGACTTCCAGCCTCCAGAACAGTGAGAAAACACATTTCTGTTGTTGAAGCCACTCAGACTGTGGTACTTTTTTTTTTTTATGGTAGCCTCAGCAAACGGATACTCTCTTCATAGCCTCCCAACTCAGCAGATTTCATCACATGGTCTCTCACAGGTGTCTCTGAGGTTTTCCATCACTGTGTTTGGGGTACTGTGTGATCATAACTTGAATTCAGCTTTCTCTTTCCTACAAGACTATGTCGTGTTCGTCTTTGATTTCCCAATGCACAGTGCATGCCTAGCTCACAGTAAGAACTCAATTTGTACAATGAAGAATAATGATGCCTTGGAGAATTACTAAGTATGTCTACATGATCTCGTGGATTCTAATTTATACAATAGGGTTATCTGTGATGATAAAAATTTATAGCGCTGCAAATTACCTTTGAGATTGAGAGGTCAATGAATCTTTGCCTGTGTTGGATCATGTTTAAAAGACCAGAAGGAAATTCAGATAATCTTTAAATCTTTATTAGTGATGTGACCTTGAACAGCCACAGTTTTTCTCATAGGTAAAATAGGGATTAAACAGCATCTACCTCTCAGGTGAATGTAGGAAGGATTGAACAAGATAATTTTGCCAGTAATTTAGTGCTGCTTCCTGCATATCAGTAACATTTAGGGAGTATTTGTTTTTTAAAAATGTACCTTTGAGAAGAAAATAATTCACTAAAATCCAAGTTATCCCACATCATTTCTTGTCTGAAAGACTATGAGTTTCACAGGGTCAGAAAATTTATCTATTTCGCACCTTCCAACTTCCTTCCTGCTCTCTCAGGAAGCATCACTTTCACATTCTCCATGCCCTTTTTTTTTCCTCCCCTGTCCTTTGGACTATATTGTATGGTTCTGCCAATTTCCCAAATTTTGTCCTTTTTATTTACACAAGAAAAATAACTTTTTAGTTATTTACTACAATTTGGAAGACATTTTAATTCTAAAGTAACATAGGTAATTCCTCTGCCCAAGGCTGATTCAGTTTCCATTACTAATTGTGAGGCTGGGATAACTCTTACCCCAATGGAAATAATTTAGATAATGTACTAGAAAACATATCAAGCTAAGAGTTAAGAGCTGGTCATATATACTTGGCTGTTTCACTAACTGATTCTATAACTGGGCAATTGAGGCTACCTCTTTGGGCCCCAGTTTCCTTAGTTGCAAATGGCATGGTGGATTATTTTTTGTGAAAAGGAACATTTTCAAAATTTTTTTTAAATGTTTCTTTTTGCTGGATCACATGGTAGCTGTATTTTTAGTATTTGGGGGGTTCTTCTAAATACTAAAAATAGAGCTACCATATGATCCGGCAATCCCACTGCTAGGTATATAACCAAAAGAAAGGAAATCGGTATATTGATTTCAGTAGGAAATCAGTAGAAATCTGCACTCTAATGTTTATTGCAGCACTACTCACAATAGCCAAGATTTGAAAGCAACCTAAGTGTTCATCAACAGATGAATAAAGAAAATGTGGTACACATATACAGTGGAGTACTATTCAGCCATAAAAAGAATGAGATCCTGTTGTTTGCAACAACATAGATGAAACTTAAGGTCATACATTAAGTGAAATAAGCCAGGTACAGAAAGACAAACCTCATAAGTTCTTGCTTATTTCTGGGAGCTAAAAGTTAAAACAACTGAATTCATGAAGATAGAGAGTAGAAGGATGGTTACCAGAGGCTGGGAAGGGTTGGAGGAAGTGAAGTGGGGGTGGCTAATGGATACAAATATATAATTAGATAAAATAAGTATGATCTAGTATTTGCATGACATGATGACTACAGTCAACAATAATTTATTGTACATTTTAAAATAACTAAAAGAGAATAATTGGATTGTAAAAGAAAAGATAAATAATTGAGGTGATAAATACCCTATTTATCCTGATGTGATTATTATACACTCTATGCCTGTATCAAAATATTTTATGTATCCCACAAACATATACTCCTATGGTGTACCATCAAAAATTAAAAACATATATATGTATATGTGCATGTGTATATATATGTTTTATCTATATATGAACACACATATATACATATATTTGTGTGTGTGTGTGTGTGTGTGTATTTTCCTAATACCTTGGAATCAAGTTAGGATCCTAAAGAGTTAGTGGGTAGGGAAAAAGATGAAACTAGGAACAACAAGGTGCTTGTATGGTTCCTGACGACAGGGCCAGAAAAAGGGTGGGTGATAGAAATTGAATAGAAGAAGAACAGAAGGAGACATAAGTGCTTTTAGAGTTTCTAGATAAGGCTCCACAGGGTTACAAATTTAATCTACTTTCATATCCTAATGTATAGCTAGTGCTCACCTGTGCAGATTAGAATCACATAACTAGGAAATACCTTCAAGACAGATTATTGCAATTCAGGATTCCAAACAAAAGAATCTGGAAGGAAATATACTGAATCAGGAATGCTCAAGTCCCTCTATATTATCAGGGCCATTTATTCTATGTATGTCTGTGCAATCATCAACTTCACATTTTTAGGCTCGTACAATCATTGCGTCTTACTCATAATGATTACCACCTTTGTACTTTTCTCACTAATCAAGTGGCCAGTTCTAAAGAAACTGTCTTTTCTCTCTTTCTTCCTTTCTTTTTTCTATTTTTTTTATTTTTTTTTTGGGGGGGGGAATTAACACCACAAGCAGAAACTAACAACTCTTCAAGAACTCAGAATTTTGCAGCAAAAAGCTAAATGCCTGAAGTCTTAGACAAAAAAGAATGTAAATTACAAAAATCATTATGAAGAACTTGTATATGAGCATGAAATTTCACACTTTGTCAGGCTAGTTTCAGATATAAAGTATCCTGGCAACTACTGTTTATTCCATTGAAAAACTTTTTAAAAAACTGCAATAAACCAGTGGAAATAACCTCCCTTTTTCTCTACAATTTCATGGACCCTGGAGAACTAAGATACACTGAAAGAGGTAGCAGTGAACAAAAAAACATATTATTGCACATGATCAGGGAATATAGGGGTGCTTTTTTGCCTATAGTTTCAAAAACACAACACTGCTGTGTTTGAAATCCCTGTGAGACCAAACTTGTAACTATACATTCTAGTTTAGTAGAAAAGAAAAATTAAGAGTAACATTGCCAAAATAATTCGCATAAAACTAAGATCCCAAGAGGAGAAACATACAAAATTCTGTCTTATCCATATTTTTAATTGAGGGAGAAAATATATCTGTGTGCCTCCTTTTCTGGAAATAGGAGAATATATAAGAATAAAATGTGGCCAGCCACAGTGGCTCATGCCTGTAATCCCAGCACTTTGGGAGGCTGGGGTGGGAGGATCACTTCACATCCAGAGTTCAAGACCAGTTTGGGCAACATAGCAAGACCCCATCTCTACAAAAGTAAAAATACGAAAAATCAGCCAGGCATGGAAGTGTGCACCTGTAGTCCTAGCTACTCAGGAGGCTGAGGAAAGACAATCCCTCGAACCCAAGAGTTTGAGGCTGCAGTGAGCTGTGATCACACCTCTGCACTCCAGCCTGGGCAAGAGAGTAAGACTCTGATCTCTTAAAAAGGAAAATTTAAAAAAAAGAAAATTTTGTATTTATTCACTTATTCCTCCATTCATTCATTCAATACATAACTAGTATCTGCTCTGTATCAGACACTGTACTAGGTGTCAGAGATTTAATGATGGGCAAAATAGAAAGAAGCAAACCCTGCCCTTTGGGCATTTAAAGTAAAACTGTACAGTTAAAGGAACATCCACTACTATAACAGCTAAGAAGGAGAGGCTCACGGTGCTCATACTGATTAACGTGACCTAATTAGCAGGATAGGAAGGGTGTTCTTGAGGAAGCTGTAGTCCAAAGAGAGAACAGCTTTCACCTGGATGAAGAGGGAAGAAGAGAGTGTTTGAGGAAGAGAGTATACAAAGACCTTGTGCTGGAAGGGAGACGGTAAATGCAGAGCCTGGGTAAACCATCCCCTAGTGACCACTGCCCATGGCATGAGGCCAGCCAATGAACAAAGAGAGAGACCAAGAAGGAGTGTTTGGGTGATTTTCTAGCCCTGGCCTGGAGGCAACATTACATCATCACGGCCTGGGTGCTATTGAACAGAACCCAGTCACTGGGTCTCATCTGACTGTAAAGTAGACTGCAAAATGTACTCCAGCTCTCACTGGAAACAAGAAGATAGAGGATCTTGTCTTCTTGTCTTCAGGAAAAAACTTACTCACTTGGATTTATTCCCCTTGGGATGGTGAAGGAGAGGGACTAGACAGTCACTACAGAGGGATGACAGTTTAGTTGAATAACGACGACCTCAAAGGAGTGAGATTGTATAAGAGGGTATAGAAGGAGTGGTTTGAGAGTGTTAATATGAAACAAGAAAGGTATCCTTGAAAAGTAAACTCTTACAAACACAAACTCATCTCAGAAGCTTTTGAGAGTGCCTATTGTCTGTGTGGAGGTAACATCATAAACCTAAAGCCTGGGTTCTCATGTTTAATATTCCTGGGTCCAAATCCCTGCTTTGCTTCTTACCAACTTATTAACTATGCCACATTGAATGAGTAATTTAACCTTTACACGACTCAGTTTTCTCATCAATAAAGTGGGACTAATTACCATTCTACCTCTTAAAGTTTTTGATAGACTTCAATGAGATTGGGAGTAAATGTAATGACAGTGCCAAGGTAGATGCCTGGTAAATGTTTGCTATTATTAACTACATTACTACTGAAGATTGCTTTATATTTTGATAATAATAGACATAAATTTGTCTTACTCTAAGTAGAAATTTCTACTAATGAGAAAATTCCATTTCAAGAGTATTTTAGGTAACTGAAGTTTTTGTGTATACTTTGTGACTCAAAGTAACCCTTTTCTGATGTACCCTCCTTCAGAGAAAATAATAATATGCTATGACAAAATGCTGTCCTTAGGATACTCTGAGAATAAAGAGGAGCTAGTCACAGAGGAGGTCAAAATGGAAACGAGCCAAGAGCAGTGCAAAGCCCTGGCAATTTTACTTATATGAGAGAGACATTGACTGCTCCTGTGAAAACATTTCCAAGTTCTGGGGCAAAATTCCATTCCTATTCCTGAGAAGCACCAATATCCTTGGGAGAATGAGTTTCTAGGAATCAGCTGGGATACAGCTTCAGAAGCCTAGGGCAACAATGTTAGAGTCAGGTTAGAGTCCTTAGCCAGGGTGTATTAGTCTGTTCTCATACTGCTAATAAAGACAGACCTGAGACTAGGTATCTTAAAAAGCCAAGCAGTTTGACTCACAGTTCAGCATGGCTAAGGAGGCCTCAGCAAACCTACAATCATGGCAGAAGGGGAAGCAAACAACCTTCTTCACATGATGGCATCAAGGGGGAAGTGCCCAGCAAAAGGGGGCAAAGCCACTTATAAAACCATCAAATCTCATGAGAATTCACTCACGATCACAAGAACAGCATGGAGGCAACTGCCCCCATGATTCAATTACCTCCCACCGGTTCCCTCCTATGATTATGAGAACTACAGTTCAATGTGAGATTTGGGTGGGGACATAGCCAAACCATATCACAGGGAGAGCAACTTGAATGAAAAGAAAGATGACCAGGAAAGTGCTGCAATGGGAATGGACCATCAGGGGGCCTGGACCAATGGCCCAACTCGCTTGGGAGAAGGAAGCTGGAAATGAAGAGTGGTGAGCAAGACCACCCTGGGAATTCCAAAAGGTAATGCCACCACACAAGCGTGCCTATTATCCCCCAAGACAACCTTTGAATTTTTAAGTGAAGCTCTGTGTGTCCAGCAACAGCTTGCTATGGTCTGAGTGTTTGTGTCCTCCCAAAAATCACACGCTGAAACCTAATCCCCACTGTGAAAGCATTGGGAGGTGAGGACTTAGGGAGGTGATTAGGTCATGAGGGCCTGACCTCATGAATGGGTCTAGTGCTCTTATAAAAGAGACCCCAGAGTACTGCCTTGCCCCTTCCACCATGTGAGAATGCAGTGAATGGATGTCTACTAACTAAGAAGCAGGCCCTCACCAGACACTGAATCTACTGGCTCCATGAGTCTTGGACTTCTCAGCCTCCAGAACCATGAGAAACACGTTTCCATTGCTTATAAGCCACACAGTTTATGGTATTTTATTATAGCAGACCAAACGGACTAAGACACAGCTAAATGGTAACCGGTGACAATCCCCATAGGTAGGTGAACTTTCATCCTCCTTTGCCTAGGACTGTTTCAGTTTATAATCACGCTATTAGAGAAAGTATTAGTAATGTCGCTTTTCACTCAAAAAGTTACTTTAAGGAAAACAATTCCTGATTTGCTAAAGCTGTTGGTTCTTCTAGAAGAGTTGAAATCACCAGATTCCAAGACAATTAAGACATTAGGATATTTTGGCCCCATAACAAGAAAGACTTTAGGAGCTCAACCAATGGCGGACATACAACAGGCTAGCCTCTCGTGCTAACAGCAAGCTATGAAGCAGCCAATTTAATGTGAACAGCTCATGATAAAACCTTAGAGCATGTGTTCTTCATTAGGAACCACAGCTGGTCTTTGAAAAACTCTGTATACACTTTGAGAGTATGAAACTTTGTGATATAACCTTGTGGTTATCATAACTTGCCTTTGAAGAAACAGAAGAGCGTATGTTTGCACATTGACTCCTGAAGTCAGCCTGGTAGAAAAATTCTTCTAAGAGGGTTGAGTATCAATAAATAAGATTCATCTGAAAAGCAATTGGAGTCTTTGGTGGGCATCTCTAGCAAATGTTACATTTAAATCTTTCCCCTAATATCTCCTTACTGTTGGAGTATCACAGCCTTCGTCTAGTTCACTGAGCCTATTTCTTGTTCTGGCCCAGTATTCTATGCTTGTTATTAAACTCATCTTGATATTGTCTCATGTGTAAGATGCCCAGAATCACACAGTCATCCTCACCACTGTGATAATTTCGTGAAATAATTCTAATTATTATGTAACCTTGAACACAATTTAGTTTCTGCAATTAGGAGAAAAGGCTATTGTCAGTCAAAAATGTAAGCCATATCATTGAAGAGCCCAAATCCAGGTATCAAGTGAACAAGAACACATTTAATCCATATTTATTAAAGATCTACACTGTGTTAAAGGCTATAGTCTTAGTCCTCAAGAAACTTGCAGTGTAAAACAAGAAGTAGGCCTGGCACAGTAGCTCACAACTGTAATCCCAAAACTGTGGAAGACTGAGATGGGAGGATCTCTTGACCCCAGAAGTTCAAGGCTGCAAAAGCTATGATTGCACCACGCATTCCACCCTGGGCATCAGAGTGAGAGACCCTGTCTCAAAAATAAATAAATAAATAAAACAAAGCAATAAGTACAAAAATAACTGCAATGCAATATTAATTTGAAGGATAATCTGTTACATTAATAAAAACAGTGCTATACTTAGATTTCATGGTCATGAGTTTTGGGATCCAGTAAATTAAATGGTACACAAGTAAAGTTTGTAATTTTTCCTTGTTTTGGTTTTCTCAATAAATACTAGATAAGAGACAATCTTAAGCTAAGGTATATTAGTGGTGAATATTGGCCCATCATTGAATTTTCAATATATAAACACAGGCACAAAATGTGATTAAAGTAAAAGGACTCTTTTTAAAATTAATTTATTTATTTTACTTTAAGTTCTGGGATACTTGTGCTGAACGTGCAGGTTTGTTACATAGGTATACATGTGCCATGGTGGTTTGCTGCACCTATCAACCCGCCCTCTAGATTTTAAGCCCCACATGTATTAGGTATTTGTCTTAATGCTTTCCCTCACCTTTCCCCCTCACCCATCCCCTGACAGGCCCCAGTGTGTGATGTTCCTCTCCAGTGTCCATGTGTTCTCATTGTTCAACTCCCACTTATGAGTGAGAACATGCAGTGTTTGGCTTTCTGTTCTTGTGTTAGTTTGCTGAGGATGATGGTTTCCAGCTTCATCCATGTCCCTGCAAAGAACTCATTCCTTTTTATGGCTGCATAGTATTCCATGGAGTATATGTGCCACATTTTCTTTATCCAGTCTATCATTGATGGGCATTTGGGTTGGTTCCAAGTCTTTGCTATTGTAAATAGTGCTGCAATAAACATAATGTGTGCATGTGGAAAAGACTCTTTTTTTTCCCAAAGGAAACACATCAGAACATTGGCACCTAAAGGAAGTTTTTTCTCTTCAAAGTGGTGATTATGAATGTACTTATTCTAGAAATGTCGTCATTGCTTAAAATTTTTTTGCTTTAAAATTGGCTTGAGAGCAGTAGACTCATTTCTTCAAAATTCCTTAATGGTTGAAAGCATCACACAGTGGCAATTGGTGCTTGGAAGCAATCACAGGGCATGATGATGAGTAACTTTTGTCCAAGGTGAGTAATCAGAAGCAAGGTGCACTATAATCAAAAAAGGTGAATTTTTTGGAGTTCATGAAATGATGACAAATGATAAGGAGAAAAGTTGTGTCTTAATAAGTTTAAACACATTAGACATGGAAGTATTCGGGAGGAAAATAAGGCACCCAGGGCTCCCGTGGAACTTACCATAATAATGTTGTGGGATATAGGGTCCTCCACAGCAGGAAGCAAAATCTCTCATTTTTAAATGCCTCATGTCCACCATGGTGATTGGCATATAGTAATCACTCAATAAACTTTTTTTTCCTCAGAGACAGGGTCTCACTATGTTGCCCAGGCTTGCCTCAAACTCCTAAGCTCAAGCCATCCTCTGCATCTCATCTGAATAGCTTGGACTGCAGGCCTGCACCACCACACCCAACTTCAATAAGCTTTTGAAGAATGAAAATATAACGAATCACTTCTGTTATCTTTCTAAAAGAAAATAATTATGCCTTCAAATATATGAAAGTAATGCAACTAGCATTTCCCATATTACTATCTCATGATGTCATTTGTTTGCCATTTCTATAATCTCTTTAATGGACTTGAATTCCCAATCTCATAATTTAGAAATTGTCATAATTTTAAAATACAAAAGTGCAAAAAATAATGTCACAATCATCAATGGACTTACCATTCAGATTTAACAAATTTTACTGCCTAGCCATTTTTTAGGACTCTAACAAAAAAAAAAATTAGGCTTGGTATTCATTAAAACTATAGTAGGCAGAATAAGAAAAAGATATCAAACATGCACTTAGAAAACAGTGTCCTTCCACTTTCTGGTTGCCTCTGTATCTTTCTTCTTTCTATCTTTTTTCTTTTTTTCTGTTTGTGTTTCCCCCCTGACTCTTCAAATTACACCTTTAAAACTTTACTTTTACTTTGTGCCTCTACCTGGCTCTTGAAAAGACTTTCACAATTTGGTGTTAATGGCATATTTTGGACTGTAATCTCCATTTCACCTATTTGGAGTACATTTTTCTTCCAAATTTCTTTTCCTTTCCATTTGGCCCAAGATGCAAATAATAATAATTTCCTCTAAACTCTCACCTTGGTAACTCCTTATACATTCCATATTACTTCCAGCTCTGTCCCTCAAACCGGACCCTTTAGAATAACAACAAAAAGCTTCTCATTTTACGCGAGAAGCAAGCCACTATGGTATGTTATTTTATTATATTTAGGTACTATGTTTATCATGTTCTAATGTTCCATGCTTCTTGGCATCAAAGAACATTGCTTTATTGTGACATTTTCAAATGAAAACTACATGACAGTAACAGTTTCCAAAGAACTCTCATTTACCTTGGCAACATTTACGAGTGGCGAGGAAAAAATACATAAAACCACCGCTTTCAGCAAAATGCTACAATGATTATTTAGCAAACAAGCTCACATACTAGAACAGTAGAGGGGAAGATTGCTTCTACAGACTAAATTACACTTTATACACAGGCACTGCTGAATGGCTTTCTACAGAGGTTACGTTTAAATTATAGCTCTTGCTAAGCAAACATCCCACCGTTTGTATGTGAATTTGAATTATGCATCTAACAGGCAGCATGTTTATGGAAAAAAGTCAAGTCGATAGATTGCTAAATTGCTACAACATTTGTAAGGGACAAAAATAGCTGTGTGGGACAGCTATTTTGTGTCAGACAATGAAGAAGCTTTGAGAGAGGTCCCACTTACTCTCCAGTAAGAAAATGGTTTGGCAATTCATAACTACAGGAGTGATCAACCTTTGGCTTCATTCAGAGGCATCCAAAAATTGCTTTAGCGCTTTCATTTTAGAAGTATAATTTGATACCTTATGCTTTGACATTCTGAGTCTGGAATAAGTACATTGTCCAACTTCCAATTATATTTTAATTCCTAGAAATAAGGCAAATACATATGAATTGTCCTAATTCAGGAAAAATACACTGGTAGGCAGTGAGAACAGCCAAGTCATGTGAAAGGACAACATTGGGGAAAAAACCTTAAATAAAGAGCAGTCAACCTTTTCAGAACATTCCTAGGTCCGAAGTACAGTCTGGAGAACAACTGACTACGCTGAAGCAGAATGTGTCTCATTTGTATCTGTTTGAGCACATCCTTCCTAAAGGTGAGAGGAGCAACAAAATGGCTTTCAAATTCCCATACAACTCTAACATTGTAGGATTCAATTTCTGGTACATTACATATTTGTCTATCAATAGCCCTTGGGAATTCTTATGATCACTTAAAATTTACAACCTTTCTGCATGTTGCAAATACAAGTTGAGTTTCTGCTGCAATAAGCATGGGTCTCCCATGTAGGAGCAGGGTCACAGCAAAGGCCCAGTGCACTCACCAGAGAGCAAACATTTCCCATAGTCTCCAACCCTTCTTTGGTGAAGAAGGTGAGGAAGAAAAAAGTGTTGGCCAACATTCTATACAAGTTAACAAAGAGCTCAGAAGAGGCCAGGTGTGGTAGCTCATGCCTGTCATCCCAGCATTTTGGGAGACTGAGGCAGAAGCATCGCTTGAGGCCAGGAGTTTGAGACCAACTGGGGCAGCATAATGAGAACCCTATCTCTAGAAAAAAAGAAAAAGAAAAAAGAAAGAAAAGAAAAGAAAAACTTAGCTAGGCCTGGTGGCTCACACTTGTAATCCCAGCTACCTAGGAGGCTGAGGCAAGAGGAACTCTTGAGCCCAGGAGGTCAAAAATGTAGTAAGCTACAATCATGCCACTGCATCCCAGCCTGGATGACAGAGTGACACCCTGTCTCTAAAAAAAAAGGAAAAAAAAAAAAAAATGAGCTCAGAAGAACATAACTGGGAAAAAACAAACTCTAAATTTCCTGCCCTTTGATGATGTAGAAAATCCAGTTGCATGTAACTACCCATATATACATGTATACGAGTGCAGGGTGTTAAGTTTACAAAGTGGTCTGTATGATCCCATTTATATAACATTTTTCGAATTATAATATCATAGAGATGGAGAACATATGAGTGGTGTTCCAAAGATCTGTAGGGGTAGGGCAAAGGAGAGGGAAGAAGGTATCTACAACTATAAAAAGATCCTTGTGGTGATGGAACTGTTCCATGTCCTGAGTGTAGTGGTGGGCACATAAATCTACATGTGTAATAAAATTGCATAGAATTTCTTGTGCAAATTGTGTCTCCCAAAGAGATATGTTGATGTTCTAACCTACAGTACCTTAGAATGTGACCTTATCTAGAAAAAGTGCTGCTGCAGATGTAATTAGTTAAGAGGAAGCCAAACTGGAAGAGTGTGGGCCCTAATCCAATAATGACCAGTGTCTTTATAAGAAGCAGGAAATTGGGGCACACACACAAAGAAGAAAGATGGTGTGAAAACACGCAGGGAGAAGAGGGTCATGTGATGACAGAGGCAGAGATCAGAACTATGTTGCCGCAAGCCAAGAAACACCTGGAAGCTGGAAGAGGAAAGGACGGGTCATCTCCTGGAGGCTCTGGAGAAAACATGGCCGCACCAGCACCTTGAGTTTAGACTTCTAGTCTCCAGAACTAGAGAGAATACATGTCTATTGTTTTAAGCTACCCAATTTGTTGTACTTCATTACAGCAGCCCTGAGAAATTAAAACAGAAGTAAATACACACATGTGCACAAATGAATGCATGCAAAACTGGCAAACTCTGCATAAGGTGAGTAGATGTGTATCAGTGTCAATTTCCTGGTTGTGATACTGTACTTTAGTTCCACAAGAATTATCACTGGAGGAAACTGGGTGAAGATATAGAGGATACCTCTGAATTATTTCTTAGAACAGCATGTGAATCTACAATTATTTCAAAATAAGAAGTATAAAAGAGCAGTCTACTTGCAAGTACATTGACTCCTCAATATATCCTTGGGAAGTAGGCCAGGAAGCCTCATCCACTCCAGTTTTAAAACAAGAAAACTGGAGCACCAAGAAATTAAATTTCCAAAATGTGTAAGAATACTGAAAAATTCAGTTCTTGAATCTACGACTTCCATCTTGTTTTGCTATGCTATGGTTTCCATATGCATAATTTAGTTGTTTAAATTCACTCAGGATGACAAAGGCTTTCAATTGAGAAGAGGGCATATCACAAGGTCGAAGAACCAATAATGACTGTAGAAGAAGTCAAGGGAAAAAGAGAAAAACAGGTGGCCGGGCTCAGTGGCTCACGCATGTAATCCCAGCACTTTGGGAGGCTGAGGCGGGTAGATCATGAGGTCAGGAGATCGAGACCATCCTTGCTAACACAGTGAAACCCCATGTCTACTAAAAATACAAAAAAATTAGCCAGGCGTGGTGGCAGGCTCCCGTAGTCCCAGCTATTTGGGAAGCTGAGGGAGGAGAATGGTGTGAACCTGGGAGGCAGAGCTTGCAGTGAGCTGAGATCACACCACTGCACTCCAGTCTGGGCAACAGAGTGAGACTCCATCTCAAAAAAAAAAAAAGAGGAAAACAGGTGTAACCACCCTGCCTCTTTTCACAGGGAAAGGAAAAGGACATCTGGTACTTTCTGTGTGTATTCAAAAGTACAAATACTGAGGAGTAAGCTGTTCCTTGGGAGGGGGCATCAAATCCCATCTGGCCAATTTCCTTTTGCAGTGAGAAATAGGGAAGAGTTAAATGCCAAGGGCATAATTCATACAAAGATCCCTTAGAAAACCACAACCAGATTAAGACAGGAAGCAAGAAACATGTGAGAGATGAGAATCAAAGCATCTAGAGTTTATTCACCACCAAATCCCAGAGTGTTACCCAGGCTCAGATGAGCTATCACTTCTTAATTGCATTCAAAAGTGTCAGAAATAGGGAGCTATTTACTAGCCTTATTATCTGTGCTAGGCAACTATGGTCCAAATCTCTCGGGGAGTATGGGTGGTTTATATGAAGTGTGGAAAACACAGAAAACTTCAGCAGTTGGACCATATTTATCTGGAAATAAATGACTCAAGGGATAAAGACTCACCCGCTTCTTGCCTGGGCCAGAAAATGGGCAGAAATGCACCAAACTATGTTTAGATTCATGTGTAGATCAGAAACAACAAGCAGAAGACAATAGTGATGCTGGTTACCTTGAATTAACATAGATCTTTTTATACCCAAGAAGTGTTACAGATTTGGAAAGCCCAAATTAGACATCTCAGGGCAAACAGATCTTTAAAAAAGGAGATGGTAAAACATTTCTTCTCAGCTGGATAAGGAACAAGAGTAAAAGTCTTCATAAATAGGAGTTTGAGAAAACCTTTTTGAGGCCCTGGATTTCCATAGCCATCATTTTGAAGAAGGGGCTTCACTGGTCGACAATCCAATTTTGCTGGTCAGGCCTCTAATCCAGACAGAGCACAGAAGCTGTTTGTATTACTTTGTTCTGACACTGCTAATAAAGACGTACCCAAGACTGGGTAATTTATAAAGCAAAGAGGTTTTATGGATTTACAGTTCCACATGGCTGGGGAGGCCTCAAAATCACGGTGGAAGGCAAGGAGGGAGCAAGTTACATATTACATGGAGGCAGGCAAAGAGAGAGAACTTGTGCAGGGGAACTCCTCTTTATAAAACCATCAGATCTCATGAGACTTATTCACTATCACGAGAACAGCATGGGAAAGACCCGCCCCCATGATTCAATTACCTCCCATAACATGTGAGAATTGTGGGAGGTACAATTCAAGATGAGATTTGGGTGGGGACACAGCCAAACCATATCAGTGTTGAAATGCAGTCCACAAATACTGAGCTGGCAGAGGAAATCCAAAACAGATGCCTAGGAACATTTGTTTTCCACCTTTTAGGAAGTCTCTTTATTTTCCTATAATTGTATCTGACGACAGGAAGTACAGAAGTAGATGGAGCAGAAGACAATCTGAATCTTTGCAGCCTTATTGTGTATTAACTCATAGGCCACCTGCCCTGAGACAAATATAATTATGGAGCAATTATCCTATGTTCCTCAGGAGAAAAAAAAAGAAAAAGAAAGAAAAGAAAAGATCCATGGGTTATATTATGTCTTGCTGTTTAAGTTTACAAAGACATTGTAAATTCAGATAGTAATAGCTGTGACATGAAGAAAGTAGTTGGACAATTAGATGAGTTTCATGGAGAATTCAATGGTTATTTTGCCTTATTCACTAGTATTCTCAAAACTTCATAGGCAAGTGAATCACCTGGAGATCCTGTTAAAATGCTGATTTTTATTCAGAAGGTACAAGGTAGGGCCTGAAATTTTGCTTTTCTAATAAACTCCAAGAAGTGGCTGATGCTGTCGATTCTCAAGACTGTTCTTTGTGTACCAAGATTCTAGTCCATGGTATCTGGGATATATTTCAAGTACACGACTGCTGCTTACAAGAGGGCTGTGCGAGTGTGTTTTCTTTCTCAGCTGCATCTCTGTGCCTCACCAATTTTACCATGAACGTGAAACACACAAAAGCTGGACAAATAATACGATGAATCTGTATTCACACCAACTACAGTCAAGAACTATTCATGTTTTACCATGTCTACTCCTCACACTCCTATAACCCCTCTCTATACCCACACACCTCCTCTCTTTCTCTCTCTCTGTCCATCCTGCCTCTTCCCCACCTTCACCCCTCCTTTCCTCTTCTTCCCTCCTTTCCTCTTCTCCCCAGTTCTTCCTCTCCCACTTGCTCTGAGCCCCTCCCTCTCTCTGTTTCTGTTTCCACTTCTTTCTCTCTCGATATATGTGTGTGTGTGTGTGTTCTCCAGCCACATGAAGTTGCACATTATGATACTTTACTCATAAATATTCCATCATGCATCTCCTAAGAATAGATTCAATGCAATTATTATACTTCAGAAAATAAACAATAATTCCAATTCCATAATATTGACTAAATAGCCAGTCCATTTTTAAATACCTCCAATTGTACTCAAAATGTCTTTTATAGCTATTTAAAAAGAAAAAAAGATCCAGTAAGGTTCAGACATTGCTTTGGTTATCCGATTATCATAGAACAGTCCCTCAATCTTCCCTTTTTTTTAACTTTTTCATTGACATTTTGAAAAGTTGAAACCCATTGCCTTTCAGAATGTCTCGTAGCCTGTATTTGTCTAATTGTTTTCTCATGGTGTTATTAAATGTTGTCTTTAATTAAAAATTATGCTTGGACCCTTGAAAAGATTCAGGTTACACATTTTTGGCAAGTGCATCTCACAAGGGTGAGATATGCATTCCATAATATCAAGAAGCTTATACAGTCTGAGCATCCCACTATCAGTGACGGTAGCTTTATTTATTTGGTTACAGTAATAACCACTAGCTCTCTCTATTGTAAAAGTGCATTTTTTCCTTTGCTATACCGTAGTCAGTGATTAATCTGTGTGGTGACACTTCAGCCATTTGTGAATATCCTGCTTCCAAACAACCTTTCGTCTAATGGCTTTAGCATTGATTGCTGAGGCTCACCTGAATCAGTGAATCATTTATTGGAAATTGAAAAATGGTGATTTTCTTTTCTTTTTTTTTTTTTTTTTTTTTTTTTTGAGACAGAGTCTCGCTCTGTCCCCCAGGCTGGAGTGCAGTGGCATGATCTAAGCTCACTGCAAGCTCCGCCTCCCGGCTTCACGCCATTCTCCTGCCTCAGCCTCCTAAGTAGCTGAGACTATAGTAGAGACAGGGTTTCACCGTGTTAGCCAGGATGGTCTCTATCTCCTGACCTCGTGATCTGCCCGTCTCGGCCTCCCAAAGTGCTACGATTACAGGCGTGAGCCACCAAGCCTGGCAGAAAAATGGTGATTTTCTAATTCTATTATAACTTCTACATTTATCAACTTACATTCCTTTGCAATTGAGTCAGAACTTCCCCTCCCCCTTTCCTTACTCCATTCCATCATAATCAACTCATGATATATCGTTCATTTCACGTATCATAATCAATTATAATCTTTTTTTATGTTCATATCATCTCAAATGTACTCAGTGCGAGGTCCTTCAAGCTGACTTTTGTGTCCCTTAGACATAATTTCATTAGCGTTTGAGCACTTCCTTATTTGGTAGCACAAGAAGTCCTGGGGCCACGTTTTTCTTTCCCAGCTCAGATGTGAAATCAGCCATTTCTCCAAGGAGCCCTGGTTGCTTTTAACGGAGAATGACATTTAGAACCCAAATCCAGACATTTGGTGTACTCACTGCTACTCAAAGGTCATTGTTGCCAGGCATATTCAGTGCCAAAGGTTGGAAATGTGGGATTTTTTAAATACAATTTTATGTTGATATTTCTAACTTGAATTCAAGTTACAGGGTTTTTTAATTTTACATTTTATTCTCCTATAAAAAACCTCAATATAATTACTTATTTACTTTAGCCTACAATATAAAAATGAAAAATAGCCTCCAAGTTACAATTGTTACTGCTAACAATAAACCCGTGTAAAATTTAAGATTTCTTGGCAGTCCTTTTTTACTTTAAAATATACTCTACTAAAGGTATACAAAGGACTGAATTCACAAGTTACTTGAAATAATTATTTTCCCTGTATCATTTTGATATAGATGTTTCTTCTATTTATGCTTGATTTTAGTTAAGTATTTGAATATGTAAAACACACATGGTTCAAAAGTCAAAACTGATTCTCCAGGAAGTCTCAGCCAATATTCAGCCCCTCTACCACATCCCTTCAACTCTCTATTGGTAACCATTTCATTAGCTGCTCATTTATCCTTGCTGTGTTTCTTTTGGGGGAAAAAGACTAAATCTATATATTTATTCATATTTCTTCTCCTTTATTACACAAAAAGCAGCATAACATATGCTTCACTCTATAACTTGCTTTTCTCCCTTAATAATAAATCTTCACCCAAGCATGGTGGCTTACACCTATAATCCCAGCACTTCGGGAAGCCAAAGTGGGAGGATCACCTGAGCGCAGGAGTTTGAATCCAGCTTGGGCAACATAGTGAGATCCCATTTCAATGAAAAAATTTTTTAAATTAGCCAGGTATGGTGGTGCACAACTGTAGTCCCAGCTACTCGGGAGGCTGAAGCGGAAGGAATGCTTGAGCCCAAGAGTTCAAGCCTGCAGTGAGCTATGACCACACTACTGCACTCCAGTCTGGGCAACAGAGGGAGACTTCATCTCCCAAAAATCAAAACAAAAGAAAAAGAATGAAAGAAAAAAAGTATATTTATATGTATAAAATAAATATTTTATATATATTTATATTATATACAACATATTCCATATATATTTATTATTATCTTTATAAATATATTTATAAATTATAATATATCTATTATATATTTATATATGAATATATTATAGATATAATATATTATATATAATAATTTATGTATTACATAATTTTATATAATATGTAATTATATGGAAAATTTTAAATTAATATATTATTTATATTTATATATTTATATTATATTATATATCTCTCTCTCTCTCTTGCTCTCTCCTGGAAATGACTAGCCATGAGTTCATAAGATCCTCCTCATTTTCATTTTAACAGCTGCATAGCACTCTATTTTGGCCATATAATAGAGTTTATTCAAACCTCTATTGATGGAGGTTTGTGTTGTTTCTAATCTTTTGCCATTACAAATAATGCTACAGTAAATAATTTTCTGCATGCTTTCTTTATATTTTTTGGGAGTAGTCTCAGGATACACTGGTAGACCCATGGATCAAAGAATAAATACATACGCAATGTTGTTAGATATTGCTAAATCCCCCACCATAGGAGTTGTACTGTACCTTTTGAGATTATCACCTGCCGTGTAGCAGTGCCTGTTTCCCCATAGTCTTGTCAACACACTGTTTTGTAAGTGTTTGAATTCTTTAAAGTATCTTAGATGAGAAGTGGTATCTCAGTACAATTTCTATTTGCATTACTTTTATGAACGAGGTTAAAATCTTTTCCTATTTTTAAATGCTATTTGCCTTGCTTTATCTGTAAAATATCTGTTTATGTCTTTTGACTTTTTAAAAATCATGGTTTGGGCCTTTTCTTAGTTAATATTGCTATATGGATGTCAAACAATGTAAATTTTATGACAAAAAAATTACCAGAAATAATAAAGAGATATTTCTTAATGGTACATTATCCATTTTACTTTGGAAAGATTTGACAATTCTGAATTTGCATTCATATGATAATATAACCTAAAACTACATAAAGTAAAAAAATTAAGTAAAGTAGACAAACCCATAATCTGAGTGATATATGTTAACACATCTCTCTCTGTAGGTGATTAAGAAGAAAAAAGTCATTGAAAGTAGAAAATGTTTAAATGATGGTATTAATACACATGATTTGATTGACACATACAAAGCACTGTATCCAGACCATTGTTGATAAGTATTCTTACATGAAGTGAAAAAAAAAAGTCCCAGAAGATTACATACAACATGACACTCTTCTAATAAAGTATACAACCACTAAAATTAAAATATATAATTTTAGATTTACATATAGATGCAATAAAACTATATGAAAAGGAAAGATAGATCTGGAACTCAAGATTATGTCAATAGCAAGAGGGAGAAAGAAAAATAGGGTAGAAGTCCACATGGCTAAATGAAGATATTGTCACGGTCCTACATTTTGTTTTGAATGGTCATTTTATATGTGCTTTTCACATTAAATAAGTCATCAACAAAGAAATACGAGTTGATGGTATGTCATGAACCAAAAACTATGACTAATTCACTTCTGTGCATCTGCAATCTAAAGAAAACAAACAGAAAATAAAATAAAAAAAACTTTTAACTCACAAAAGCTAATAAAAGAACAATATCCAAAGAAAGGATAGGAAGAAAGATTAATAAAGATAAAAATAGACATTAATAAAATAAAACAATAACAAAACGAAAACAAGTGAAATGATCACTGGGAAAGAAGACATATTCTTTGAAAAGACCAATAACAGAGACAATCCTTTGGAGAACATGATCAAGAAAATAAGAAAGGAGGTAAATAATGTGCCAGGATATATACTAAATGTGTAATAAATTAGAATTTGACTTTCAAAAATGCTATTCAAACCTTCTGCTCTACCAAGCACTATACTACCATAGAAAGCAAAAAAGAAAAAAGGTGGACATTTTTCTGAAATCAATAATTATAATTTTAGCTCCACTGGATAATATCCATTTTTAATTGATTTCCAAACACTTTGCTTATTTTTATATGCATAGTGTTCTTTATGCCTTGGTTTTTAAATCAGCTAGACTCAAATCAGCAGTAACCTGAAAGACCACATGTACCAACGGAGTCCCCATGCATTTGGTTTGCACTCAGAGGGAATAAGGGGAAGAAGTTTTGTGACTTATCTGAGGAGTTCCAAGTATTTCTTGCAATGACATTTCCTTTTTCTTGTTTATAATGCAAGCAAGAAGTTAGAATCATAATTGTTTTACCTCTGCCCATTAAAATATGATATTAAAAATCACCTTAATGAATAGATATTAATATCTGACGGCGACTGCTCTGACCTCCTGTCTAACAGGCCCCATTTATGTCTTGTTTGATGAAAGTTCTCCGCATCTGCAAAGCAAAAGGGCAAACTGATTTGTGAACAAGACTTATTGTCACAGCGGCAGATTTGTATAATGAGAAATATATTAAATCTAATGAAGGGAGAGCGTGCCTACCAAGGCAGCAAGTCTGTGTTGTGATTAAGTGATTCAATATCCCTCAATGGATTAATTTAGACAATGCATTGGGGTATATAGCCCCTGCCAGGCCCCTTTGCTCTAATGACAAATGCTAAGCAATGCCGAATATTTGTGCATATGTATTAGGTTTTTAAGGTGATAAAGTAAGGTGTCACCCTCAGACCCCAACATTAACAAGATGAATCCCAATGATGCATATGTCTTACCGTTAGAGAACCAGGAAGATTGATCAACAATGTCATCTTTTAATATCTGCTTACAGTAAAGCATTTACTATAAAATAGACACATACTTTTACCTTTTCAACCAAGACCAGCTTACTGTATCTGACAAATACTAAATGCAATTCACATTACTTCCCTCTCTGGTTCCTGGCAGGGCCAAAGTCAGATACAAGACAGTCAATCATGGGCTCTAATTTTAAAATAGGAGAATGTTAGCTATTATTTAATTGTCTACATTTACATACCCCACACAATAAGCGATGTCATTTACAGGATTTGAAAGCAACAGTGAACCTCTCAGGGCCCAGCAGTCACCTTTCTATAGCTTGGGACAAGTCCCATTTCCAGTTGTTTCTCACCATTGTGACTGCATAAAGCAAAACCCTATAACCCTCAGAAAAGCACAGAAGAGGTTGATTTCTGCATTAAAAATAGCTGATTCCAATACACATATGCTCAATCCACATCATAGAGAGGAAAATGGGCTGTATTTCAAGTCCTCAGTGTAACGTGGAAAAAATATTCAGGATTCTAAATATCTGCAGGCAATGGATTGAAAAATTCTAACGTTTTTTCCCATCCCTTTATTTTCTTCTACAAGGTTCAACTAAGAGAAAAATATCATGAGAGTACCAGCACCCAAATTAAGAAACTAGAAGAAAATAGCCACTTACTTGGTGTCCAGCGGCCTTAATAAGGAGAAACAGAATTTTCATTGCCTTGGGCATTCACTCTGATGACTCAAGGACAGAGAGAAATATAATAACTCTAGCTTCCTCTCTTTATAGTAACCAGAAGAAACAAAATGTGATTCTGCAAATGTGACTTCTACATGAGGCAGGTGGTGAGAAAAAAAGTTGTCTCAGACACACACACACAAAGGCTGAAAGTAGGGTTCAACTTCTTTGGATTCTCCTAGATGACTGGATTCCTCCAGGCCTAATGAAACCATCTGAATTGTGTGATGTGGGGGAAAAACGCTCACATCTGGAGACAAGCAAGCTGAAATACAAGTCCTGTTCTGCAACCCATAATACCAGCTGTGTGATCCTGATTATGTTCTTTCTTCCTTCAGAAATT
The DNA here is from genome assembly GCF_002776525.5 of Piliocolobus tephrosceles. NCBI lineage: Eukaryota > Metazoa > Chordata > Mammalia > Primates > Cercopithecidae > Piliocolobus > Piliocolobus tephrosceles. The sequence continues at coordinate 32,182,057 of NC_045440.1, read as the reverse complement.
GTTATTCCTAACAATTTTATCATTTCTGAAATAGATGTACTAATGTAATTTTTAAAAACCTATTTATTAATCATTCCTCACTGAGCTAAAAGGAAGGTGGCACTTTACATTAAAGAAGCGTTTTTGATGAGGAATGTGGTCAGGGAGAACATGTAAATGAGGAAATAGGAACAGGAAAGGAGATAAATTGCTCTGCATAAGCAAGTTGTAATAGATTGAGAGGCCTTGGGGAAGACCATGTAAGGCACACACTGAAATTGCAGTGGCTGAGTAGTAAGCCTGGTGTGGAGAGAGAAAAGAGGCTTCAGGAAGAGGCAACTGATTCCTGGATTACGCCATGAATTCCACCACATTGGGTGTAAATAAAAGGGCCTCAGAAAGCCCTATAGAATCACTATTAGGTATTCTACATGCCCTCTGGCACGATTCTTCTTAGGCACCAGGCTGCTTACCTAGAAAGGCTACTGCTCCTGAGAAGATATGACTTGATTTGAATAGAAATTTTCATTTTTTTCCCAAGTCACATTCATTTCTATTCATTTCAGGAAAAAGTTAATTTACCTCCAAATGTTTCTGAAAGCAAGCCCAAGTGCCACAGGTTCAAAAAAATGCTAGTAGCTTAGCCCAGGAACTCAGTAAGACCTTTCTCCACAATCAGATAGAGCTAATAACATTTACGGTTTATATAACACTTACCATATACCAGATACTATTCTGTGTGCTTCAAATACATTAACTCTTTTACTCTTTGCTACAAACTTGCAGATGCTAATATTATCCATTTTACAGGTTAAGTAACTTAGGCATGTAAAGATTCGATAATGTCTTATTTAGTGCATTTTCACACTGCTATAAAGAACTGCCCAAGACTGGGTAATTTATAAAGGAAAGAGGTTGAATTGGCTCACAGTTCAGCATGGCTGGGGAGGCCTCAGGAAACTTATAATCATGGCAGAAGGTAAATGGGGAGCAAGGCACCTTCTCTACAAGGCGGCAGGAAGGAGGGTGCACGCAGAAGGAACTATCAAACACTTATAAAATCATTAGATCTTGTTAGAACTCACTCATTATCACAAGAACAGCATGGAGGAAATCACCCTTATGATTCAATTACCGCCACCTGGTCTCTCCCTTGACAAGTGGAAATTATAGGGATGATGAGGATTATAATTCAACATGAGATTTGGGTGGGGACACAAAGCCTAACCATATCAGATAACTTGCCCAGACACACACAACATTTGGTGGAATAAGATTCAAATCCAAGGAGTTTGGATCTTGTGTCTTTGCTCTTAAATAGTAGACTAGACTGCCTTTCTACATCTCATATTAACATAGATGAAAAGGAAAATTGGTAAAAATACAGGTTCAAACAGATATACATATAAATAAAAATAAAATGTAGATATAGAAATACAAATAGAGAAGCAAATACAGATACAAATTTAGATATGGGTATTGATACAGAAATATAGACATAAATCTTAATAGGCCACTAGAGAAAAGGGTAGACACAGGTCAGCAAAAAAAAGAACTGGGGGAAAAGATGCTGGGAACATCAGAAGCTACCATGTGCTTCTTCATTCCAGAAACTTGATTCTATATTTGGGACTTTTTGTTTGCTTACATTTTTTGTAAAAATGAACAAAAAATAAAGTTCTGCAGGATATGAAGACTAATAATATATGATTAGGTCTGGAAGTGGTGAAATTTGGAGATTACAAAGGATTAGGAAAGTTTCTGTTTCTGATCATGATGGAGTAACTATTACCAGACACTCTGTCTTTTGTAAACTAGAAAACTGGACAAAATATATAAAGCAAGAGTTTTCAGACATTGAACAACAGGCAGCACAGAATGGCGATCCCTGAGAAAAGAGAACAAATGAGGTGAGTCCTATAATTGTCCCCGCTTTCTCTCTAATGGCACTTCCTAGTCTGATTCTCAGGAAAGAGGAATGCAGACAGAGCACAGAAGTCTTAAGAAGGTGAGAAAATGGAGATGGGAGTTCAGGGAGACTGAGGCAGCTGAAACTTGTGAGACATGGTAGTGGCAAGGAGAGAGTTACGCAAAAAATGAGACCCAGAAAATTGCCTAGGAAAACCTCGTAAGACTGGTGCTAAATACTAAGCTATGCATATGTAGACAGAAACTCTATGAGACAGGGAAAAGAAGTATTATTCCATTCAAGTTCTCACCAGTCAGAAAAAAAGGGATCTCATTAACATCCAGGGCATTCAGTAAAGATACTCAATCAGGCTTTAGTAGTAAGGTTAAAGTAGCCATAGAGCAAATACTGCACTTCAGCTTTTAATAAACTTACAGATGAGTATTTTTAAAAATCAAATCATATGCAAATAACCTGTCTGCCTATCGAAACAAACTCAAGTTATTTAAAGGAAGACAAAAAAATCCAGATACTCAACAACATAAAAAATCCAAAATCCTATCAAAAATTACTAAACATGCAAAAAATGCAGGAAATTTTGACCCATAGCCAGAACAAAATCATATCAATAGAAGCATCCTAGAAATAAAAGTGAATGATAAAGGAATTAACAGAAAAGAACTTTAAAATAGTTATTAGAAATATAATTAAGAATAGAAAGACATGAATATAGAAGAAAATATATATTTAATTGTATATTTTAAGTAGATGCAGTTTATTGTACATAATTATATTTCAACAAAGTTGATTTTTTAAAAGAAAACTACCCTTTTTTCCTTTTTATTTGTATGAATTTATGGGGATATCTGTACAACTTTGTTACATGCCTAGATTGCATAGTAGCCAAGTCAGGGCTTTTAGGGTATGCATCATACAAATAAAATACATTGCATCCATTAACCAATTTCTCATCATCCTCTCCTGTGCAACCTTCTCACCCTTTTGGGTCTTCATTACCTATCATTCAACTCTCTATGTCCACAAGAACATATTTATTAGCACCTACTTATGAGTGAGAATATGCAGTTATTTGTCTTTCTGTGTCTAGTTTGTTTCACTTAAGATAATGATCTCCTGTTCCATCCATGTTGCTGCTATAAAAGCCACGATTTTATTCTTTCAATGGCTGAATTTTATTCTATTGTGTATGTATGCCATAGTCTCTTTATCCATTCATCTGGTGTTTTGTTGATTTATGATTTTTTTTTTTTTTTTTTTTTTTTTGAGACAGGGTCTCACTTTGTTGCCCATGCTGGAGTGCAGTGGCGTGATCTTGGCTCACTGCAGCCCTTGCCTACTGGATTCACAGCCTCCCAAATACCTGGGACTACGTCCGTGTGCTACCACACCTGGCCAATTTTTGTATTTTTTTAGTAGAGACAGGGTTTCACCATGATGGCCAGGCTGATCTTGAACTCCTGACCTCAAGTGATCCACCCGCTTTGACTTCCCAAAGTGCTAGAACTACAGGCTTGAGCCATCATGCCCGGCCTTATTCATCTGTTGATGGATACTTAGGTTGATTCTATATCTTTATTATTGTGAATAGTGCTGCAAAAAACACATGTATGAGTGCAGGTATCTTTTTGATAAAATGATTACTTTACTTTTGGGTAGATACCCAGTAGTAGGATTGCTGGATCATATGGTACTTCTAGTTTCAATTCTTTGAAAAATCTCCATACTGTTTTCCACTGAAGCTGTACTGATTTATATTCCCACCAACTGTGTATGAGTTCCCTTTTCTTCATATTCTCACCAACATCTTACTTTTTGTCATTTATTAATAGCCATTCTGACTAATGTAAGATGATATCTCACTGTGGCTTTGATTTGCATTTCTCCGATGATTAGTGATGTTGAGCATTTCTTCATACATTGTTGGCCCTCTTCCTGTCTTCTGTTGAAAAGTGTCTATCTGTGTACTTTGCCCACATTTTAATGGAATTATTAGGGTCTGTTGTTGTTGAATTGCGTGAGTTTCTTCCATATTCTGGATATTAGTCCCCTGTCAGATAAATGCCTTGCAAACATTCTGTCCCATTTAACAGGTCATCTCTTCACTCTGTTGATTATTTCTCTTGCTGTGCAAAGACTTTTAGTTAAATTAAGTCCTGTTTGTTTATTTTTGTTTTTGTTGCTAGTTCTTTTGAGGTCTTAGTCATAGTTTTTTTGCCTAGTCCAATGTCCAGAAGTCTTCCCTAGGTTTTCTTCTATTACTTGTATACTTTTGGGTCTTACATTTAAGTTTTTAATGCATATTGAGTTGATTTTTATATACAGTGGGAGATAAGAGTCCTTCTATTCCTCTGCATATGGCAATCCAATTTTCCCAGCCCCATTTATTGAAGTGGGTATCCTTTCCCCAGTGTAAGTTCTTGTTGGTTCTGCTAAAGATCAGTTGGCTATAAATATGTGGCTTTGTTTCTGGATTCTCTGATCTGTTCCATTGATTTATATGTCTGTTTCTCTATCAATACCATGCTGTTTTGGTTACTGCAGCCTTGTGATGTAATTTGAAGTCAGGTAACATGATGTCATCAGCTTTATTCTTTTTGCTCAGGATTACTTTGACTACTTGTGCTTTTTTTGGTTCCATATGAATTTTAAGATTGTCTTTTCTAATTCTGTGAAAGATGACTGGTATTTTGATTTAGATTGCATTGAATCTGTAGATCGCTTTGGGCGGTAAAGTTATTTGGATCATATTAATTATTTCAATCCACAAGCATGAGGTGGTCTTCCATTTGTTTGTGTCATCTTCAATATTTTTCCTGTTTTGTAAGTTTTTGTGTAGAACTATTGCATGAGGTGGTCTTCCATTTGTTTGTGTCGTCTTCAATATTTTTCCTCAGTGTTTTGTAGGTTTTTTTGTAGAAATATTTTGCCTCCTTGGTTAAATTTATTCTAGGCTTTTTTGCAGCTACAATAAATGGATTGCCTTCTTGATTTCTTTCTTAGTAAGACTGTTATCAGCATATAGAAACAATACTAAATTTTATTTGCTAGTTTTGTGTCCTGAAACTTCACTGAATTCATTTATCAATCTAAGTGAGTTTTTGATGGAGTCTTTAGCTTTCTCTAGATATAAGATCATATCATCAGCAAAGAGAAATAAATTTACTTCCTCTTTTCCCATTTGAATGCCTTTTATTGCTTCTTCTTGCCTGATTGCTCTGGCTAGGACTTCCAATACTATGTTGAGTAGGAGTGATGAGAGTGGGCATTCTTATCTTGCTCCTGTTCTTAGAGAAAATGCTATCAACTTTTCTCAATTCAGTATGATATTAACTGTGAATTTGTCATAAATAACCTTTATTGGTTTGAGGTATGCTCTTTCTATGCCTAGTGTGTTGAGAGTTTTTATCATGAAGGGATGTTGAATCCTACCAAATGCTTTTTTTTCATCTATTGAGATAATCATATGGTTTTTATCCTTGATTTTGTTTATGCAATGTATCACATTTATTGACTTGTATATGTTGAACCATTCTTGTATCCCCAGTATAAAACCCACTTGATTATGGTGTATTATTTCAATGTGCTGTTAGATTCAGTTTGCTAGTTTTTTGTTGAGAATTTTTGTGTCTTTGTTCATGAGGGATATTAGTCTGTAGTTTTCTTTTTCATTGCTCTTGTCTGGCTTTAGTATAAAGGTGATACTGGCCTTTTAGAATGAGTTAAGGAACTTTCCTTCTTCCTTAATTTTTAGGAATAGTTTCAGGAGTATTAGCACCAGTTCTTTGTGTATTTGGTAGAATCCTGTTGTAAATTTGTCTGGTCTTTGGATTTTCATTTTGGGGAGTTTTTAAAATTACTGATTCAATCTTGCTACTTGTTATTGATCTGTTCAGGAGTTCTATTTCTTCCTGGTTCAATCTTGGTAGGTTGTATGTTTCCAGGAATTTATGTTTCCTCTAGGTTTTCCAGTTCGTGAGCATATAACTATTCATAATAGTCTCTGATGATCTTTTGTATTTCTGTGGTATCACTTATAATGTCTCATTTTTCATTTCTGATTTTACTCATTTGGGTCTTGCCTCTTCTTGGTTAGTCTAGCTAGTAGTATATTACAATTACTACTAGCAATTTTGTTTATCTTTTCAAATAATCAACTTTTTTATTAATCTTTTGTAATTTTTGTTTGTTTTTATGTTATTTAGTTCTGCTCCAATCTTTGTTATTTCTTTCCTTTTGATAATTTAGGGCTTGGTTTGTTCTTGCTTTTTTAGTTTCTTGAGGTGCATCATCAGATTGTTAATTAGCAGACCTACCTAATCTGTCAGACCCAGCACACACCTAACCTGCAACTCAGCCCTGAGCCATAGGAGCTTCTGCCAAGCTCTGGACCAAGCCTCTGTGGTTATTGCATCCTGCTCAAGTCCTAGGGGTGGCACCCATTTCCCAGCACCAGCATTTGTGGCTGCAGTACATGACACATTCCCTTCTCTTTCCTGGCAGTAGAAGCCCACCTGCTGCTTATGCCCCTTTTGCAAGCAACAGCTCAGGTTTTTTTTTTAATGTGTAGGACCAACCTTGTTGGATTCCAGACAGTTTAGATGCTATTAAAAACTAAGATCAAAAAAGGCATTTTGTTGTAACCGCTTAGGTTTCAGAAAAGGCACGTGTGGGACCCAGGGCAAGCTCCTCCCTGGAGCAGTGTTTTTCCACAATCTCCCAGTAGCTCCCCAAGTTAGATTTAGAGCTTGGACGGGTTAAGGTACTCTCCTATGGCCTGGTTTGGACAATTCCCCAGTGGTAAAGTAGACTGCAGAGATTCTCACTTCATACTCTCCCCGTATTGGAGAGTCACTCCAAGCTTCTGGACAATCCCAGTCAAGCAGGCTGCTTCTTTTCCTTCTCCTTCCTAGTTTTTGGTGTTTTCTGTTGAACTCTCATGTTTTCTCTTGGATAATATATTCAAGAAAGTGTTATTGCCTGCACAGGATTTTGAGTCTTCTAAGTGGATGAGGAGAGCATGAAATGCTTCTAATCATCCTCTCATCCTCTGTTTTTTTTTTTTTTTTTTTTTTTTTTTGAGATGGAATCTCACTCTGTTGCCCAGCCTGGAGTGCAATGACATGATTTCGGCTCACTGCAACCTCCACCTCCTGGGTTCAAGCAATTCCCCTGCCTCCGCCTCCTGAGTAGCTGGGATTATAGGCATGTGCCACCATACCTGGCTAATTTTTGTATTTTTAGTAGAGATGGGGTTTCACCATGTTCATCAGGCTGGTCTCGAACTCCTGACCTTGTGATTCGCCTGCCTTGGCCTTCCAACATTCATTGTATTTTTACTATTGCCAGGCTCTGTGCCAAGTGCTAGGGAAACAAAACACAATCAACTAAATGCAATGTGGTACCCTCAACTGGATTCTACCAGGGCAGACTGTATCCAGCCTATGCACCACTCTGCTCACAGATTCAGGAATCCTTGCACTGTCTATAGTCTAGAAGTCACAAAACTCAAACTTCTACAGCTGAAAAGTACAATGTCTGAATTTTTAAAAATATATATTTAAATGAGATATACAAGTTAGACACTGCAGATGAAATAATCAGTAAATCTAAGTCCATAGCAATAAATACTAAAACTGACAAGTGTATTAGTCCATTTTCACACTGCTATAAAGAATACCTGAGACTGGGTAACTTATAAAGAAGAGATTTAATTTACTCACAGTTCCACATGGCTGGGAAGGCCTCAGGAAACTTAAAATCATGGCAGAAGTTAAAGGGGAAGCCAAGCACGTCTTACATGGCAGCAGGAGGAGGAGGGGTGGGACTGCCAAACACTTTTAAACCATCAGAACTCACTCACTACCAAAAGAACAGCATAAGGGAAAACAACCCAATGATCCAATCACCTCCCATCAGACATGAGGATTACAATTAGAGATGAGATTTGGGTGGGGACACAGTCCCAAACCGTATCAGCAAGAGAAAAATCAACAACAATAAAAAGAAAAAAAAAGCAGAGCCTCTATGATTTTTAGGACAATATTAAGTCTAACATACATGTAAATATCTCCCAGAAGGAGAGAAGATGTAGAGATAATAGGGAAAAAAACTAAAGGTCTAAATATTTTCCAAAGTTGAGAAAAACTACATTTGATAAAAAATTTTCAAGAAGTTCAACAAACTTTGAATAAGATAAACATAAAGAAACCTATAGAAGTAAATAAACCATACTTAGTGGCTAAAACCAGTAATAAAAAGGAAAATCCTAAAATCAGAGTGAAAAATACATAAAGTATACATAAAGTATACAAAAATACATAAAGTATAAAAAATACATAAAGTATACAAGTGAAAAATACATAAAGGGGAACTACAATAAGAATTACATACTGAGTTTCTGTTAGGTAAAAGGTAAGACAAAAGAAAATGGAATGATATCTTTGAAGTGTTGAAAGAACAAAAACAAACAAAACGATCAATTTAGTATATCCAATAAAAGTATATTTCAAAAAAAAGACAAATATTTTTCAAACAACCAAAAGCTAAGAAGTGTGGCCATCTACAGACCTGCACTATAAGAAACGTGAAAGTCTTCTGGTTAAGGAAAATAGTACCAAATGGAAACCCAAATCCACACAAAGGAATGAATAACATTGAAAATGGTAAATGTAAGGGTAAATTTAAAAATTACTTTTTCACTTTAAAAATACTTTTACAATATAATTAAAAAGCAAAAATTACATTATGTTGTGGAGTTTACAATGTATGTAGAAGAAAACTGCGTGGCAAGAATAATACAAAAGGCATACAATGGAAATTCCATTCAAATTATGTACAGTGGAACACTAAAAATAAAAAAGAATAACCATCGCTAGGTGCTACAACATGGAAAATTTCAAAAGCATTATGCTGAGCAAAAAAAAACAACACAAAGGAGTATATACTGTATGAAATTCTAAAATACACTAAAGCAAATCAGAGGTTGCCTAGGGTCAAGATTGCATCATGGGGATTAGCTGCAAAGTGGCCCTAGGTAATATTTTGGAGATAATGGAGACGTTCTGAATTGATTTGAGTGGAGGTTACATGGATATATACATTTGCCAAAATTCACTGAACTGTATACTTGAAATCGGTCCATTTTATTACATGTAAATTATAACTAAATTTGAATTCTTCAAAGGTTCCATAAGATCCTTAACCCCCTGCCCCATTTTTCAGTAGGGAAAGCTAAAGACCGGAGAGATTACATGGCTTAACCATTGTCACATTGCCCTTCAAATAAAGCTGAGAATTATGCTTAAAAGCTGAATAGAGAACACACTGCTTTTTACAACTGTACATGGAATAGGATAAAAAGGACAAAACAGACCAGTTATCCAAAAAAAAAAAATTCATTCGCAAGAATAAATAAAGATACTGAAAAAGCCTTGGGTTTTATTCTTTGGGGTGGGAGAAAGACTTTTTTTGGTGTCGGAATGGAGATGTTAAGTCAATTTGTTACAAATTATCACCAGCAATTAATTCCACCATGTTGCCTCTTTCTCCCTGAGCCCCAAAAGAGCCCTATTCAAAGTGTTGTTCCTCCACAGAAAGGGTCCTGCCTTGCACTTTATATTCAGAATCATTTATGACAAAATGCCTGTCAAAACAAGACTTTGCACATGCTAGTGTTTATGAGTACAGTATAATGATGTCTTCAAATTACTTTAAAATAATTCAGCAAAAACAAATAATACACAGTCTTATACACATATGTATAAATACATACACATGCAGAAAGAAGGAAACAAAAATACTAAAATAACAATCCATACATCTGAACATTTTTAAAATAAAATTTTGGATGTGGCTGGGGTCAGGCTGGAAAGAGAAGAACAAGCAGAAAGAAATGTCTGCATTAGAGACCTAAACTCATTGAAAAGGAGGAGGAGGAGGAGAAGACGAAGGAGAGGAGGAGAGGGAAAGATAGAGAAGGAGAAGAATAGGAAGAAAACAGAAAAGGAAGAAGGAAGGCACACTTTCTGCTGAACTGAAAAACTCACATTCTTCTTAGAAGCATTTGCATTGTGCACACAATTCTTCCTATAAATTGTGGCCACAGACACCATGTGATTAGATAAAATCACCTATTTTCCTAGAAGAGATTTGCCTGTCAAAGCCTAAATTGCAGAATCATGGAGGCCCAAGTCTGTGCTCTTACTAGAGGCATCTAAAGAAATGTTTTGGCATTTTGTCAAGTAGATTTAGAAAATGCTTGGTTCCCGGACTTAGACTGTTTCCTTTTAAGTTCTGTTTAATGCTGGTGAGCCCCCAGTGCTACCTGTGAGAACGAAGCCCTTAGCCCTCACCACTGATGCCTGTCAGCTGAGCTCCCCAAAAAGGGCCAGCCCCTCTAAGGATCACCCTCCTGTCTTTCCAACCCATTTTCCATCCCCAAATCTCTGCTAAGATCCCAGCCCAGCTTCCTTCCTAGGAAACAATATAAAAATGAAAGAAAATTCCCCTTAAACAATAGGGCTGTCCAGAGAGAATCTGGAAAATGAAGGCCAGAGAAGCCAAACGTTGATAAACTTAATTAAATTTCTAATGAAAACAGAGGCAGCCTGTAGTGATTACTCTCTGTAACTGAGACTAATATTCCAATTAGGCTAATTCATCCCCTGATGCTGTAAACAGAGTTATAGACTTAATCCATATTTCTTCCCTCTTGTCAACAACAGATTTCCATCACTTTGGAAGCTCTGGCTTCAGTATTAAAAGCAGCAGCTCTTGGTCTCCTCTGAGTGATCTGTGTGTGGCTGAGATCTGCCTGGTGCCTTCAGGACAACATAGTTCGTTTTCTTTCCCCTCCCTTCTCTGAGATACCAGAAATTTTCTGTATCTCTCAAAAGTCCCATTTCAGATACCCTTAATTTTGTCCTTCCTCTCACTGCCAAGTTGATTCTGCTCTAAAATTTGAAAATAAAACACATGCATCAGAAAAAGGTTTTCATTTTTTCTACTGCACTAAAAGGAAGAAAAACAGCTACAAAATAATGGCTAGCAAAGTGCAGTAGCTCACACCTGTAATTCCAGTGCTTTGGGGGCTGAGGTGGGAGGATCACTTGAAGCCAAGAGTTGAAACCCATCCGTGGTAACACAGCAAGACTGCTGTCTCTAAATTTTTTTTTCATGGCCAGGCGCAGCAGCTCATGCCTGTAATCTTAACACTTTGGAAGGCCAAGGTGGACAGATCACTTGAGCTCAGGAGTTCGAGACCAGCCTGGCCAACATGGCGAAACCCTGTCTCTACTAAAAATAAAAAAATTAGCCAGGCATGGTGGCGCGCACCTGTAGTCTCAGCTACTCAGGAAGCTGCGGCATAGGAGAATCATTTGAACCTGGGAGGCCAAGGTTGCAGTGAGCCAAGATCGTGCCACTGCACTCCAGCCTGGGCAACAGGGTGAGACTCCGTCTCAAAAAAAAAAAATTCTAAATATTAACTGGGCATGGTGGTGTACATCTGTAGTCCCAGCTACTCCGAAGGCTGAGGCAGGAGAATTGCTTGAGCACAGGAATTTGAGGATACAGTGAGCTATGATAGTACCTCTTGCACTTACTCCAGCCTAGGTGACAGAGCAATACCCTGTCTCTTTAAAAAAAAAAAAAAAGAGCTAGCCTGTGCAACAGGAAGCACCAGTATCTCCAGCGTGTGTACTAGACACAGGTTACCTCACTGAGAGCCATCAGACAGGACATGATTCAGAGAACTGAGGCGAGAGGTAGTCATGGTACCAGGCCAGCTTCAGCTTGCATCCCAGCTCCTCCATTTACTACCTGGAGAAATGGAGCCATGTTTCTGAGCCCATGTTTCTTCATGTGGAAAATGAGAATAATGACAATTGTCTCAGGTTCTGTTATATGGGCTGAGACAAACCAGCTGCTTTTTTGTTGCTTATTACTCGATGTCTAAGACAGTGAAAAATATCTTACATACATTATTTTATTGAATCCTCTCAAAATCCCTTGGAGAAGGCAAAATCATAGCTTATAGAAGGAAATGACTTGCCCAAGTTCACAGTCAGAGAGCCAAGGTACAAACGCCAGAGTCCCAGGTTGGCTTCTCTCTTGACCAATACCTTACTGATATGTCCACTTACAGGAAAGACTGAAACCACAGATTATTTTAAAAAGCAGTTTCCTTATCTTTGATTAAATACATTTACTTAAAGTAATCATTCAATTAAAAAAAGGTGTCAAACAGGAATCTTCCTCAAAATGCTTTAATGTTCCCATAATAGTCATTTGTAATGAGCACATTGTTTATATGTCGATGGTATTACAAAGTGCTTGAAAATAGTTTGTTTTCTTAATCAGATTAAACAGGCTTCCTGCAATCTTCCTTACTTTATTGATTTACTTAATGAACCCTTTTTTCATAGATAATGCAAACATAAATTTCAGCTTGGCCTATGAACAAATTATCTTAAATTCTGAATCAGTGAGGCCTTAATTAATGAGGCTTTACTCTATGTCACTGTCGAAGCACAAAGATTTATGACATTCAAATTGTCATAATGAGAACAATTCTCCACATGTGGCTAAGGAAGACAGCTTTACTCAGGTCACTGAAGATGGAATTGCTTTCCTCCTTCCACTCAGGTTACCTGAGGTGGCAGCAGCACTGTCACAGAAGAGTTCAACTAGAAGCAATATGGAGAAGGTAGAAATTGAAGGAAACCAGCACTAAGAAAGGCCCTGTGAGGCTGGGCGCAGTGGCTCACGCCTGTAATCCCAGCACTTTGGGAGGCCAAGGCAGGTGGATCACTTGAGGTCAGGAGTTTAAGACCAGCCTGGCCAACATGGTGAAACCCTGTCACTACTAAAAATACAAAAGTTAGCGTGGGCATGGTGGTGCACACCTGTAACACCAGTTACTCAGGAGGCTGAGGCACAGGAATTGCTTGAGCCGGTGAGACAGAGGTTGCAGTGAGCCAAGATTGTGCCACTGCACTCCAGCCTGGACAACAGAGTGAGACTCCATCTCAAAAAGAAATAAAGAAGAAAGGCCCTGTGAGAAGAAAGGGTTAAAGACAGAGCAAGCACCAGGAGAAAAACCTGACAAGTGCTTCCTCTGGGTCAGGGGTGACAGAAAGAGGAACGGAGCCTGGTGATCATGTTACAGGCAGAGAATCTGTATGGGTCTAGAGCAACCCATAAGGAGTTGGGTTCTTTCTGAGGAGTTCTTGCCTCCTCAGAAGGAAGAATTCAACCAAGGGGCATAAGGCAGAAGGACAGACTGAGGCAAGTTCTAGAGCAGGAGTGAAAGTTTATTAAAAAGCTTTACAGCAGGAATGAAAGGAAGGAAAGTGCACTTGGAAGAGGGCCAAGCGGGCAGCTTGAGCAATCAAGTGCACAGTTTGACCTTTTCACTTGGGGTTTTACACGCTGGCATGCTTCTGGGGTCTTGTGTTACTTCTCTGATTCTTCCCCTGGGGTGTGCTGTCCTGCATGCACAGCAGCCTACCAGTGATTGGGAGGGGAGCGTGTGCAGTGTGTTTACTAGAGTTGTACTCATGCTCACTTGAGGCCTTTTTCCCTTACAAGTCCAGAGTTTCTGTAAGGTAACAGACCAGTTAAACTTCACCATTTTGCCTTTTAATGCACGTGTGTGAGCCCTCTGGCCCAGGAAATCTTATAGGGAAGTTGATCACCAGTTTCAGGTTTTTCATGTACTGAGAGACTGCCTTTCCCTTGAGCCAGCTGTGACCAATTTTTTTAGAGCACCAGCTTAACAACTGCCTGACCATCACCTGATGGTCACCTGACATTCCTGGCGCGGGGAGGGGGAACCCGCTCCTGTCCTGCTTACGTCTGCCTGACTACCTACTATAACAATCAGGCCAGGAGCAGTGGCTCACACCTGTAATCCCAGCACTTTGGGAGGCCGAGGCTGATGGCTTGCCTGAGCTCAGGAGTTCGTGATTAGCCTGGCCAACATGGTGAAACCTCGCCTCTACTAAAAATACAAAAATTAGCCTCAGCTGGGCATGGTAGCGTGCACCTGTAGACCCAGCTACTCAGGAGGCTGAAGCAGGAAAATCACTTGAACCCAAGGAGTGGAGGCTGCAGTGAGCCGACATGGTGCAACTTCACTCCAGCCTGGACAACAGAGCAAGACTCCATCTCAAAAAAACAAAAACAAAAATCAGTGGTTCTGGCCACAGGGTTAGCCCCTAAATTTAAAGCAAAGGTATGTCAGGTTGAATCAGCAGGCTGGTCAGGAGCCAGGTAGCAAGGCCCACAAACAGTTGTTTCTCTATATGTGGAAAGCACTGGAATCCACACATAATAATGGGACTTCCCTATGTGTCATCAGATATAAGGGTAATGTAGTTGGGGGTAGCTGAAGTTGTCTCAGTAAGGCCACAGGGAAGTTGTGGGAGTGTGACAATAGCAGTGCCTTCTGAGCTTGCTGGAAGGCCCCAGTTTCAGCAGCTCCCAAAAGCAGCTGGCCTGGGACTTCTGGGGCTCCAAACTACTAGCCCCACCCTGGCCGGGACCATCTTTTGAGGAAGCCTAGAGGCATCTGGAGCAGATCCAAATGCTCTAGGAAGCCAAGACCTCAGCCACCTATTTCTTACCTTTGGAACACTGCCCAAGCTCATTGTCCAAGACCATTGGCCTAGGAAACTGGTGGGGAAAGGATAAAAGTCCAATTACTCAGAGAAAGACCAAGCTATGTAAAAGAATACACAATTTAATCATTTATTGACTAGTTTTCTTGTGCCTGGTAATGTGCTAAACATTTTACAAGCATTATTTAATCTTCTCAACCACAAAAATGTGTAAATACTACCAAACCATTTTAGATTTGAGGAAGCTAAAGCTTAGAAATGTCAAATAACTTACCCAAAGCAATGCTGCCAGTAAGTTACACAGCCAGATTGGGTCTCATTTGGAAGCTGACGCTTGAGCCCAGGCAGTGGGCTATAGAAACACACAATAACGTGCTATTAAGAAGAGATAAGGATTTGTAAATCAAAGATCCTCAACCACAGATAAGAAGCAGACACTGCCAGCCTTTAGAAACTCAGAGCATGGGCCGGGCGCGGTGACTCACACCTGTAATCCCAGCACTTTGGGAGGCCGAGGTGGGCGGATCACGAGGTCAGGAGATTGAGACCATCCTGGCTAATACGGTGAAACCCCATCTCTACTAAAAACAAAAAATTAGCCGGGCGTGGTGGCGGGCGCCTGTAGTCCCAGCTACTTGGGAGGCTGAGGCAGGAGAATGGCTTGAACCTGGGAGGCAGAGCTTGCAGTGAGCCGAGATCGCGCCACTGCACTCCGGCCTGGGCAACAGGGCAAGACTCCATCTCAAAAGAAAAAAGAAAAAAAGAAAACCCAAGCATGGGGGAAAGCTTATGTTATCGACAGGCACCTGTGATCAGGAATCATAAATGGTGAGTCATTGGTATAACCCAAAGTCAAAGGTTTGATCCAATCTGACAAAGAGTTTTTTGTCTCAAGGCAGGAACTTATGTCTAAGTGGGGAGAGACCTAGTCTCTGTAATGGAGCAGGGAAGTGATACCTGTATTCATCTCATCCTTCTGGTTCTAATTAAAGATTATTGGAAATGGGAATACAAGAAATCCCAACAGGTAGCACCAGAAAGCCTCTTTCTAGATACAGAAAGTGAGCTGCCATCCCTTTTCCCCACCATCACTATCTACATAAACATCACCATCCCTCAGAGTAATAAAATGCTTTCTAAGAGGTAGTATAGAGTAAGTGTTAGAGAACGTGGGCTCTAGCGTCACTCAGACCAAGGCTCACATCCTTATTCGGCCAATAGCCATTCTCTTCAAGCTCTATTTCCCTACCTAGAAAATCGCAATACTAAAAATGCTACTTGACTTCATAAAGTTGTCATCAGGATTAAAATAAATAATATACACAAAATGCTTAGCCAAGAGCCTGGTACACAGTGCTCATAAATGCTGGCTATTATGATTATTTATGCTTTTAAAAACTCTTTCACATTCACAGCTTCATCTGCATTGAGAAAATCTAGTAGCAGGCTTAGCATGCAAATACAAGAGCATGTATAAGACCACATCAAAATCATCTTGGCGCTGTCTCTCCCTGTTCCATTCCTCCCATAACTGGTATTTCCAAACAGAGCTGGCAGGCAAGGAAATAGCATGTCAGTAACATTTAATGTTTCCCCTCTCCAGGTGGAAAAGGACAACACTGAGGACATCATTCATTGAACTGTAAAAATTTTCAAGAACTAAGTACAATAACCTTGCTTTCTCAGTTGTCCCTGGGCGTAGACGCTGAGTAAACGCAAGGGAGAAACCCAGGCTGGCCTTCAGGAATCCTGAGTCCTTACCTTCTCAGTACTTACAACTTAGCAGGATTTAGAACAGGTCCCTTAGGCATGTCAGTTGACACTTACAAATAACTGACTTATGTTGTAGCTATTTTAAGGTAAGCATTCATTGTCTCCCTGACATACTGTAAACTCCTTGAGGACAAAAACTTTGACACATACCCTCTTTACTTTCCCTAGAGCATCTAGAATAGTGTTGCCTACATGAAAAGTGCCCAATAAATATGTATTGTTCATTAATAGAGAGACTCAATATTCAGAAAACAAATGGCATTTCGGTGGGTTTGGGGGAATCTGTGAGCCCTTTAGTGGCATGTTCCTAATAGCACCAGGTAATCTGCATGTGTAATTAAGAATTTTATGTGAGTAAGCAGGAATACTCTGGGTGCTATTCCATTGCCTTACCCACTTGTATTAGAGAAAAATGTACTGCCAAAGGAGGTCTAGCCAGTCTGGTGCTAATACTCTCCAGGCCTAGAGTATTTGGGTGCTGACTCAAAGGCTGTGGTTTTCCGGCATTGCAGAGCAAGCAGAAGAGAATGGTACCCTTCAGTATTACCAATAAAACCAGCTCTGGGAATCTCTGAGTACAAGGTGTGAATGTTACAAGCAGTAACTCAAATGGAAACAGAATCTCTTTGCCTGGATATGGGTTTAGAACCCTTGGCTACAGTGAAGAAGAATAGATGGGCATTGGGGACCCCTGCTAAATCCAACATGATGCTTTTACTGTTTTTTTGGTGTTTTGTTGTTTTGGTTTTTGGCTTTTTATTTACTGGAGACTACAGAAGAGAGTTTGGCACCAAAAGGAAAGTATCAAGTAAAACTGAGCACCTGAGAGTTGAAATTTTAATAAAACAGCCATTTGGCAACTTCTATTACTTGCTTGTTGACAGTGTAAACTTTGCTTGGCAAGTTGAAAAGCCATACCAAACAAATCCTATCGCTCGCAATTAGAAGCACTTAAATGAGCTAATATAATCAATTATGTCTTTTAATTTGCCAGACAGCATTTACAGGGTTTAATTTTCTGCTGCTACACCTTCCAAATTATCTTCAGGTGGTGTTTGGAATCTAATAGGAAAATGTATTGCAGTTACCTTGATATTATCTGTGTGAAATTCCCCATACACACTTCTTCCCAATCCAACACCCTCTGTATCCCATACCTAGAAATGATTTCATTATATTACATATAGTAAAGAAGAAAAGTCATATTTATGTAATTTTTCTATTTCCCAACATTCATATCATCCTCCTGCCAGTTTGTTCACAAAGTTATATGTAAATCACAGAAGCCAAATACAGAAATATACTATATAAAAGAGACACATCATGTAAAAATAGCTACTTACAGAGAAATAAATTACAAGACTGCTTAATCTCTTACACAGGTTGATGTCATTTAGAAAGAAAGTTTCTTGATCAAAAAAAGAAATAGAGGTAGAATTTCAGGCGGCATAAAAGAGATATACTGACCTACTTGGTGTCTTTGCATGAACCTTCTTCAAGTACTAAATACTAATTAGATTAGGGTATTTTAAATATGGTAATGGCTTAGGAAATAATGTAGGATATGGATAAAGGACAACTGTCCCACATAAAAGAGGAACCACTCCACAACTGAGGGACAAGGTCCACAATTCTCTCCCCATATCTGGAAAGCACGAGAATTCACACATAGTAAACAGTGGGGCTTCCCACCTTCATCAGAAATTAACAACCACAGAAATGCAAAGAGTTGCCTTCCTCTTAGAAAACTGCAACCAGATGGTGTTAAAATGATAGAAGCAGAAGTTTCTGGTAACATTAAAAAAGCTTTAATAAAGAAGAAAGGGTAAGAATCCATAATAATTCATCAGTGTTGTTGGGGTGTGTGTGTGTGTGTGTGTGTGCGTGTGTGTGTGTTTTGGTTCTCTCCAAGAACTGGAAAGGACCCATATAGTTGCCATATATAAGTATTTTGGTCTACCCAACAGATATTTTATTAGTAAAAAGACAACAACTAAGAATCCACAGAACCCATAGCCATCAGCCTGTATCATCTCTGGAAGATTCCTCAGCTGTCTTTGCTCAGAATGAATTAGTTGTTAAAAGCTAGCTTGTTCACTTAAATTTTCCAGCATCTTCATACCAAAAAAGGAGTGTCCAATAGAGGAACCCTTGGAGCTCAGTTCAAACCAGTGTGGAAGAAAGGTTTCAATCCTGAGTTCTGGTGTCATTTTGTCACTATTATCTGTGTGACCTTAGAATGACACTAACCATTCTGGAGTTTGTCATCATTGAGGGTTCTTCCAGCTCATACTTTCAATGAATCAGTGGGATTCTGATCACTAGAAATCTACAGTCCAGTTCCAAAGTTACTTAATTGTTCTTTTTATGTTCATTGAAATCACTCTTGAGTTTGATTAGTGAGAACCATCCTCCCAGAATACCCTGATGAAATGATGTTTCTGAACCTAACGGTGGAACTGGACAGCCACAGCAAAGCCAGCCCTCAGGGGGATTCCTTGAAATAGAGAAATTTGGAGGTATTTAATATAAGTTTTACAGTTAATCCTCAACAATGGAGTTTGAACTGAATGGAGTCCAGGTCTACTTATATGCAGCTTTTCTTCTGCCTCCGCCCTCCCTAAGACGGAAAAACCAACCCTTCCTCTTCCTTCTCCTCCTCAGCTTACTCAATGTGAAGACAATGAGGATGAAGACCTTTGTGATTGTCCACCTCTACTTAATGAACAGTGAATATGTTTTCTCTCCCTTGTGATTTTCTTAGTAACATTTTCTTTTATCCAGCTTACTTTCTTGTAAGGATAAAGTATATAATATATACATAACATACAGAATATGTGTTGATTGTTTGTGTTATCAGTAAGGCTTCTGGTCAACAGTAGGCTATTAGCAGTTAGGTTTAGGGTAGTCAAAAGTTGCATGCAGATTTTCTACTGTGTGGTGTATTAGTACCCCTAACCCCCATGTTGTTCCATGGTCAACTGTATATTATATGACATATTAAGAAAAGAGAAAGTATTTTTTGAAGATACTAGTAGCATATATTGAAATCTAAAATTGACAAAAAGTATAAGTTTTATAAGTTTTACAGTTAATCCTCAACAATGGAGTCTGAACTGGAGTTCATAAATAATCATTTGGAGTTTCCAAAAATAATCATTTGTTCTACCACACAGAGATAATCACTATTAACATTTTAGAATATATATCCATATTTTTTTTGCTATGTAGAGGTAGATATGCTTTTTTAAACAAATTGGGATCTGCTCTATTGACTCTTGTCATTTTCACTTAGTGAAATATCTTAAGCATTTTCACATGGCCTTAAAAACTTCTTTGAGATCATTATTTTTAATGCTACACAGTATTCTGGATATAGATGTACCATAATTTATTTAACCAACCCCCTATTGTTTGACATTTAAGTTGTTTCCACTGCTTGCTATTATATAAAATGTTGTGATAAATATCATCATACATAAATCTTTGGGCACATCTCTGATTATTGCTTTAAGATAAATTCCCAGGCATGGAATTACGGGGCCAAAGGGTATGAATATGTTTAAGATCTTTGACAAATTTGTCAAATTGCTCTCCAAGAGGCTTGTTCCAGTTTACAGGCCCACCAGCCATGTAGGAAGTGACCAAGAATTTTGATAAATGTCAATAAATGCTTAGTAAAGATAAAGAACCCTAGACACTTGTTAGAGAATAATTTTATATAGCATAATTTTAAACAGCATGTAACCCATACAGCCTATCTTCTTCTCACATGGGATTCGTTCTGAGAGAACTTCGTTTCAGGTAAACTCTTTTATTGTGTGGCTTATTTTAACACTGACATTAGAGGGTTATCAAAAAAAAAAAAAAGATCAAAGATATGAGATTCTTAAAGTTAATTGGCTACTACGTGCGATTTTGTGTCCTGAGTTTTGCCTTCTATGAACATTTCTTCCTTTTACAAAGGAAAATGGTGGAAAATATTTATTATTTAATTTACTAAAAATATTATATAGCTAAATTTACAGACTTAAATCTCATCCAAAGAATGAGATGCATCTGTTTTTATGTTAAAAAAAAAAAAAAAAAAAAAAAAAAAAAAAAAAAACAAAGAATTCACCTGCGTGCAGTGAGTGGCTCTGCCTATAAACTCAGCAGTTTGAGAGGCCAAAGTGGGAGGACCACTTGAGGCCAGGAGTTCTAAACCAGCCTGGGCAACATAGCAAGATCCCATTTCTACTAAATACTTAAAAATTAGCCAGGTGTGGTGGCATGCACCTGTAGTCCCAGCTACTCTGGTGGATGAAGTGGGAGGATCATTTGAGCCTAGGAGTTGGAGGCTGCAATGAAATATGATTGTGCCACTGCACTGCAACCTGGGTAACACAGAGAGACCCTGTCTCTTTAAAAAAAAGAATTTTTTGAAGCAATACTTTGAAATTAATTTCTTAACTGCTATGGATGGCAGAAACAAATCAAATGCTAATATTTCCATTTTCCAGGTGGAGGAACAAACCCAGCTGTGTAAATTGCCTTTGCCAAAATCAGCAAACAGTAAAACTACCACAAAACTAATTTCTTTATTTTTTAATGTTCTAGGTTCTGTGTTAGCACATTCTACTACACGTTGAAAAAATAAGCAATACTTGTGTTGCACACATCTCAACAAAGGAAAGTCTTTTCCAAGGTGATGGACAGCTGGCAGGAACAGATGGCTGGGAGCAGAATGTTCCAGCCAGGGGCTCTGACAAACAGATGGGTCCCAATGTGCTTAGTCTCCACCACAAGCTCAGTGGGCCACTGGCCTTAGGAGCCTTAAAGAGGTTGCTGCTGTCATCTGGCCCAGGGTTTGGAATTGTGGAAACACACAGACCCCAAATGCAGAGATGAGAGTTATTGGGTGTCTGATTGTAAATTAGCCTGGCTCTCTGACAAGATACTGAGAATAATAATTCAATTGGAAGTTGATACAAATTTGGTTACAATGATGTCTTTGCTTAGAGTGTATTTTTGCCTGTTCTCTGTATATTAAGATCCTAGCTAATTCTTCAAGTTCACCTCAAATATTGTCTCTTTCTTGATTCTCCAGCCAGAAGTAATCTCGGCTGACCCTGTACTTTCAAAGCCCTTTACCTCTATCTCCCATTACACTTAACATTTCCTATCTCATATTAAAATGACTTATTCACATGTCACATTCTAGCCTCAATGAGCTGACAGTCTGGTTGATATCACTGCCCCTTTTTTTCCACATGACTCATAATACATTGTAGCAGAAGCTGTTCAAAATATTTATAGAATAACTGAAAATGAAATGTATAGTCCAAAAGTGGTGGCTCACACCTGTAATTCCAGCACTCTGGGAGGCTGACGCAGGTGGATGGCTTCAGCCCTTGAGTTCGAGACCAGCCTGGGTAACATGGCAAAATCCCATCTCCACACACACACACACAAAATTACATAAATTAGCTGGGCGTGTTGTCATGCACCTGTAGTCCCAGCAACTTAGGAGGCTGAAGTGGGAAAATTGCTTGAGCCTGGGAAGTTAAGGCTGCAGTGAACTGAGATGGTGCCACTGCACTCCAGCCTGACCCTGTCTCAGTTAAAAAAAAAAAAAGGTTGCATGTAAACACTTCCTAACAATGTCAATTCTATTAAATAACTCAGATACAAATCAACATCTCTTGAACTTCTAAAAGTTGCCTGAAGGGACCCGAGATGAATTGTTATCTACATGTAGATTTTTTTTCCCCTTAAAACACAAAACTTAATTAGCTTTAAATGTTTTGTTTCTATAAATTTAAAAAAGAACACCAAAGGGAAAGATGAGAAATGATTGATAGCGTGTTGCGTTAACAAATTCACCATTCTGGGATGTTTTCTCATCTTGTTTTAAAACAGCCAGATTTTCAACATTATAAATATGAATTAACTTTCCCATCTTTGTACAGGAGGACTCAAGTGTGATATCCCTGCTTAGAAACAGTCTTGATGGTAAAAATGAAGATACCACCCTTGTCAAAATTATATGTTTCTTCTAGAAACGGCTACTATTCACTCCTCTTTTCTAGGACTGGCTTCCTTCCCAGTGGCTTAGGAAAGCTTTAGCCCCTCAGCAGGAACAAAAAGGCTCAGAATAGAGACCTAGAAAAACAGTAAAGAAAGCAACATTCTATTTTAAATCACAGGACTCTTTTGAATATTCTTTAAGTAAGAACATTTTAGTTTATTATTACAAATAAAATGTTTGTAAAAGGAACATACGCAGAGTCTATTAAACACCTGGTTGAAGGTACAACTGATAAAAGTATGCAGAGCGGCAAAAAATTAAAAAGATCCCAATAATGCGTGCAGCCACATTCACAGTAAGTTAGAAGAAAATCATATGTAGAGCAATACCTGTGGGGTCATGGGACCAGAGCTACTAGATTATTACCCAGGGGATGTCACTATAGAGGCTGGGATAGATGTGTTTAGTATATCCAAAAGGCTGACCACAGGCTTCCATCAGGGGGAATGCTGTATTGGCAGCCTTCCTTTGTAACAATAATCCGGTGTGAGCAAGATAATTATGCAATTACGAATAGACCAATCAAACACATTTTATACAAATGAATACTTATAAGACTGAGTATGAAGATTCGGGAAAATTGCTGAGGCCACAGAAGCAATGGTCAGAAAACCAGTTAAATACATCTCTTGCAATGTTCAATTGAAGGAAAAGCTGTCCTGCAGCTATAGTCCTTGTGTGTGCTGAGGAAAAGCAATGTGGCTTAAAAGTAGCAAAGGACTGAGATTCAGGAGATGTGGATTCAACTGTCAGTTCTGTTACTAATCAATGGAAACATGACCTTGTCTATTAAAGTGAATCTTTGACTCATGAGTATGTCATAAGGGAAAGATCAGAAAACCTTGAATGGGTGGTATGCCAGTTCTTACTAGCTCAAGGGCTTTGCAACCACAAGTGTTATTACCCAAATCATTGTTGAGAGGTGACTTTTGATTCCAGGTTTTCCTTCGTTCCTTTGTTAGAAAATGGTAGAATTGGCTATAACTAACAGCTGTCTAGACACCTGTAATCAGAACAATGTTTTCTCTGCGATAACAATGGGAAAAGTAGTTTGATATTGGAAGGAAACCATTTCATGCTGCCTTTCTAATAATATAGCACTCGTTTCTTAATTTAGAGGTTTCATGAAACTTTATGGCTTCAGGGAAACTTGCCAAAATTATGGAGTAAGTTCTATAAACTTATAAATCGCTATAAATTTCTTATTTTTTCATAGAATAAAGATGTCTGATCAATTTTTTAAATGCTTCATGATATATGCTTGTGTAAATGAATATATAATCATTCTTATTTATATTGTGAAAACCCAAAGTAATTTAGTTAATTTTATTTATGTCACCTCTCAAAAAGTAAGAGCAGTGCGTTAGAGGTTTCTACTATTAGAATAGTTGTCAATTTATCATTTATTTACTGTAATTTTGGCCTTAAATAATCTGATTCTGCATTGGTTTAAAAAATTAATGTTTCATTTCAAAAGGGTGGTGTACACCCTTTACTAATATAAACTGTTTTTGTTTCATGTAATGCTTTTTGTTTTGTTTCGCTCTTCTATAATATTACTAGTTGTGACCTCTAGTTTTTGCCATCATTTTTGGTTGTTGTCCTTTATAACATGCATGTATTCAGCCACCAGATATTTCTTTGCTTATTGATTCATATTTAGTCTTTTAGAGTTATTTTGTTTTAATTTTATGCCTTTTATATAATCTGATAACTTTTATTTCACTAAGTGAATTTCTTCCATTTATACTCATTTTTGTAAGAAACATGTTGAGTCTTGAGGTTTCATTTTGGTTTGTTACTGTTTCTGTTTTTATACTTCTATTGTTTCCTACCTTTTTCTTGTAGTCTTTGTTTCCTTAGTGTTAATTTTTTGTTCTATTCTGATCATTTAAGAGATTTATTGTCTTTTCAAGTTCTTTTTAACTATTAATTATATACTTCAACCTCTATTTATTGACTTAACTTCAGACGGTGTCTTTTGACTTCCAAGATGGAAGGTGAGGAAATTAGCGCTCTCTTGTCCTAACTCCCCTCTTCCCTCTCTCCCTGCAGATTTTCCAGTTATGTCATTATCATTTCACATTGTCAAGGTTTATGTCAGTTACAGCCTCTTTTGTGATTAAAACCCTCCATAGCAGCTTTTTTATACATACATATATATATATATTTTTTTTTTTTTTTTAATGAATTCATTGTTTGCCTCTTGGTCTTTCATACTGCTGCTTTTTCATCCCTGAATTCTTTATTTAATTTCATTTAGGGTCTCATCATGAAGTAATTGCTTCGAAACCATTGATAAGCCTTACACTCCTCAATGATTCTCATGTTGAAGAATGCCTTTCTTGATGCGCTTGGTTTTTCAAGTCACCCGCTTGGCCCTTTTCCAAGTGTACTTTCTTTCCTTTGTTTCCTTTCCTTCCTTTCCCTAAAGCTTTTTAAGAAACTTCCACTTTTGCTCTGAAATTTGCCTTGGTCTCCTTTTCTGCCTTATGCCCCTCAGTCAAATTCTTTCTTCTGAGGAGGCAAGAATTGAGGTTGCTGCAGACCAATAAGGAATCAGCCCTGGTAACTTGGATACCTTCCACCGGTTACATATTTGGTGCCACATGACTTGGATACTACCCCCAGTGGTAAGAGATCTCTATGCTGTGCCTTCTTCGGTCGAAGGCATTTGACCCCCATGAGCAGCTGCATGGTGTTTCTTTCTTTCTCTCTCTCTCTCTCTCTTTCTCTCTCTCTCTCTTCCCCTCTCTCTCTCCTAAAGAAAAAAAAATCCCTTTCTTTTCACATGATTGATAATCTGATGTGGAATAAAATACTTATGTCTACTTTTTACCCCATAAAAATCTGTAGACATCGTATTCACCTTATTTTAAATTTAAATAATATAGTGAAATAAGCCAAATTCAACCTTAAGAAAAACCCCTTGCTTCTTCTACA
The DNA here is from genome assembly GCF_002776525.5 of Piliocolobus tephrosceles. Classification (NCBI taxonomy): domain Eukaryota; kingdom Metazoa; phylum Chordata; class Mammalia; order Primates; family Cercopithecidae; genus Piliocolobus; species Piliocolobus tephrosceles. The sequence goes on along the minus strand of NC_045440.1, from coordinate 32,156,742 downwards.
TCTATTATTCTAGGTTATTTTTCTTTTCCTGAATCACTGTACTTTTTAGGACAATTGGTTGAGGGAAGTTTTATTAAATTTGGAATCCTTTTCTCTCATTAAGAATGATTCACATATTGCCTTCCCCTTATTTTACACATCTCTTTTCCTCTTTGGAGTTGCCTTCATCTTTTGGTTCTTCTCCATTTGGTTTTATATGATCTCCTCGAACATTTTCTCCATGTCCCTGACTCTCTTTTAGTGACATCTATCCTACTCGCTTCTTCTAACATGGCTCTCCATTCTGGTAAAATTTTTCAGTTTCTTTCTTACCCATTTATGCCCAGCATTCCATTATTGGAATGCTAAGCTTGTAGGAGTTATTTATATCCTACTGCTCAAGGTTATCATCAAGATCTGATTTTTCACACAAAAAAATTTGAAACCTCCAGCATAAATGGGTTCTGCCATCTATTTTTCATGTTTTTTTACTTTATTTTTTAGTTCTGTATCTTTTTATTTCAGTTGCTTTTTCAAAAACTTAGAGGATTATTTTTCTTTTCCTATTCTCTTTAGAATAAAAACATATTAGCTACATGATCTTAAGTGAGGGACTACCTAAGAAAACTCAGTTTTCTCGTCTATGTAACAAAAAAAAGATAGTAATAATATCTCCCTACTTCACTACCTAATTCACAGATTTGTTGTAAATATCAACAAAATAATGTTTAAAACACTTTTTAACCTATACAGTAACTTATAAACATGTTATCCACAAATGGCACATTGTAGATAACATATCATGTTACAGATGGCAATACACAGCAACACATAGCAGTACATTTGTTTACAACCAGAATCAAGAACACTGCCTACAATAAACACTGTAAAGATGAATATTACATATAAAACTACTATTAGCCACTGTTTACTGAGACTTAAAATAAACCAGACACCACAATAATCACATATATTAGGTCACTGGCATATATAGAGTACAGGTTTTATAGGTGGGATTTCTGAGAATCAGAAAGCTTAAGTGCATTGCCCAAGGTCATAGCATTTGTAAATAACAGTGCTGGGATACAATGATTGTGCCTGATATGAAGTTCATGCTCTTTCCACCAGATCAAGCATAAATAAGAAGAAAACCAAAAGAAAAAAAAATTAATTTTAAGTTACATATCCATTCTAATCCCCTTTAGTAGCCTCAAATTTGTTTATTTATTAACATTTATTGGTAAATTTTAGGTATGTTTTAATAGACTTCATTTTTTTTTTTTTTTTTTGAGGCAGGATATTCTGTTGCCCAGCCTGGAGTGCAGTGGCATGATCATAGCTCACTGCGGCCTCCAACTCCTGGATTGAAGCAATCCTCCTGCCTCAGCCTCTCAAAGCACACACCACCACATTCAGCTAATTAAAAGACAAACAATAACAACAACAACAACAAAAAATATTGTAGAGACATCTTGCTATGTTGCCCAGGTAGGTCTTGAACTCCTGGCCTCAAGTGATCCTCCTACCTCGGCCTCTGAAAGTGCTGGGAATACAGGCATGAGCCACCATGCCTGGATGACTGGATTTTTTAGAGAAACTTTAGGTTCACAGCAAAATTGAGTGGAAGATACAGAGAATTCCCATATAACACTGCCCCACATTTGCACCCCCTACCCATTAACAACACCCCAGACCAGAGTGGTACATTTATAACTGATGAACCTACATTGACACATCATTATCCCCTATGTCCACAGTTTAATTAGGGTTGATTCTTAGAGTTGTATATTCTATGGGTTTTGACTAATGTATAATGGCACACTCATCATCATAGCATCTATCATGCAGTGTAGTTTCACTCACCTAAAAGTCCTCTGTGCTTCACCTATTCACTGCTGCCTCATTGTCTCCATAGTTTTGTCTTTTCCAGACTATTCTATAATTTAAATCATACAGTATATGGCCTCTTCTGATTGGTTCCTTTCCCTTAGTGTTATGTACTTAAGGTTCTTCCGTATCTTTTCATGGCTTGATACCTCTGAATAATATTCCATTTGTCTAGATGTTTTGTTTTGAGTACTGAATAATATTCCATTGTTTAGATGTACCACAGTTTATGTATCCCTTCACCTACTGAAGGAAATCTTGGTTGCTTTCAAGTTTTGGCAGTTACAAATAAAGCTGCTATAAACATGCATATGTAGGTTTCTGTGCAGACATAGTCTTCAATTCATCTGGGTAAACAGAAAGGAATGCAGTTGCTGGGTCATATGGTAAGAGTATGTTTAGTTTCTTGAGAAACTATCAAACTGTCTTCCAAAGTGGCTTCACCATTTAGCTTTCCCACCAGCAATGAATGAGAGTCTATGTTGCTCCATATCCTCACCAACAATTAATGTTGCCATACTTTGGGATTTTCTGCATTCTAATAGGTATGTAATGGTATCTTCTTGTTTTAATTTGCAATTTCCTAATGAAATATAATGTTAAGCATCTTTTCATATGCTTACTTGCCACCTGTGTATCTTTTGGGTGAGTTGTCCAGATCTTTGGCCCATTTTTTAATCAGGTTGTTCATTTTTTATTATTGAGTTTTGAGAGATCTTTGTATATTTTAGATAACAGTCCTTTATAAGATATGTCTTTTGCCAGTATTCTGTCTGTGGAATGTCTTCTCATTATTTTGACAGTGTCTTTCACAGAGCAGAAATTTTTAATGAGTCTAGTTTATTAATTATTTATTTCTTGGAAATAAGTGCCTTTTGTGCTATATCTAAAAAGTTATTGCCAAACCCAAGGTCATCTATATTTTCTCATGTCATCCTCTAAAAGTTCAAATTTATTTTTTATGTTCTTTCAATATCTCCAATTCCCTAACACCCTTATTGATCTCCACCTACCATCAGCTTTATTTTTCATTAAATTTTACATTTACATTAAAATTGTGCCTATAAATGTACATTATAAATACATGTATACCTACATAAATGTGTTATATGTGTTTGTGTGTGTGTTTCCATGATTTCAAAATATATAAAATTTTTTCATAAATAATTTTGGATCACAAGGTCAGGAGATCGAGACCATCCTGGCTAACATGGTGAAACCCCATCTCTACTAAACAACATACAAAAAACGAGCCGGGCGTGGTGACGGGCGCCTGTAGTCCTAGCTACTCAGGAGGCTAAGGCAGGAGAATGGTGTAAACCCAGGAAGCGGAGCTTGCAGTGAGCTGGGATATGGTCACTCCAGCCTGGGCGACAGAGCGAGACTCCATCTCAAAAAAATAAAAAATAAAAATAAATAAATAAATAAAAGCACTTATAGGACTAATGATGTGATTGAATGTCATGGCAATGTCAAATTACTATAAAAGTTTCTGAACACTCATTCTTCATTTCTAATACTCATTATATCGCAGACCAGTATGAAACACTTCACAGCCCATCATCTATCTATAGACAACACTTTGAGTAGTCCTGCAAAATTGGATCAGCATAGCCAAATGTTGCTGTCTTGAAAAGACTAACAAAATCATTATATTCCTGCAAAGACAGATCAAGGAAAACAGAGAGAGGGTAACACAGAATGAGAAAAGGGCCATCACTACAGATCCTATAAACATAAATGAATCATAACAGTATACATTAAATAACTTTACCAATTGGATTAAAAATTGACATATTCCTAGAAAAATGTAACTCATCAAAACTGAGAACAAATATTTAAAAATCATTATTATTTATTTATTGTAAAGACAGAGCTGTTGAGTCGAGGTCAGGGCATCATGGTGGATGGAAGGCAGAACTAGATTGCAGCTCCGACTCAAATGGACAGAGCAGCATGCAGAGGCTCACACTGTGAATTTTAATTCCAGAACAACTGCAAGAACCAACCAGGAATTCCAAGAGGATCCACAGACCCTCTGAAGGAAGCAGATTGCTCCTGCAGGACCCAGGAGACAGCACCAATACTGTGAGTGCCCAAATTGTCTACCCTCGAGCACATATCCCCACTTGGGAAACTGAAGGTCTAGCTTACTGAAGGAGATTCCAACCTTACCTGGAGCTGAGTTCATTTAGAGAGCCAAGTGAAACACAGGCGTAGAGGAAGCAGCAAGAAAGGCCCTGTGACCTCACTGGGTCCCCAAGAAGGCCATTCCTGCCTGGCATCACAGGGATTTTTCAGGAGGGTAAACAGAAGAACAGGGAAAGTGCCACAGGGAGAAGGAAATCTCCAGCTTGAACCTCCTGGCCAGAACTCTGGGGAAGTAATGAATCTGGTATGCAGACTCCACAGGCGGGGGAAGCACAAAAGCCCTACTTGCTTTTGCAGCTGAGAGGCAGGTAGCCTGGGGCAAGTTCTCAGCCCTGGTTCCCCACTGCCTGGAAACAGACTCAGTACTGTTAATGGGTCGTGGTGGGAGTCAAAAAGATGCTTTGGATTGTGTAGGAACTGAGTGAGGCCAGTGACTGTCAGCGTTCCCCCACTTCCCTGACAATCTGCATGACTCCACAGAAGCAGCCATAATCCTCCTAGGTACACAACTCCATTGACCTAGAAACCTTACCCCGATCCCCCACAGCAGCTGCAGCAAGACCCACCTGAGGAGAATCTGAGCTCACATACGCCTAGCCCTGCCCCCAACTGATGGTCCTACCCTACTCACCCTGGTAACTGAACACAAATAACATAGTCTTGGGAGTTCTAGTGCCCCATGTAGCATCTGTTCCTTCCCACACTATCACAGCTGATGCTCTCTGGAAAGTGCCACCTCCCAGCAAGAGGCAAACCAGCACAAAAATAGAGCATTAAACCACCAAATCTAAGAACCCTCACAGAGACCATTTCACCCCTCTGCCACCTCCACTGGAACAGGTGCTGGTATCCACAGCTGAAAGATCCATAGATAGTTCACATCATAGGACTGTGCAGAAAACCCCCAGTACCAGGCCAAAGCCAGGTAGACTTGCTGGGTGGCTAGATCCAGAAGACAGATAACAATCACTACACCTCATCTCTCAGGAATCCACATCCATAAGAAAAAGAGGAGAGTACTACATCAAGGGAACACTCCTTGGGACAAAAGAAGTTGAACAACAAGCTTCAGAACTAGACCTTCCCTCTGACAGAGCCTACCCAAATGAGAAGGAACCAGAAAAGCAACCCCGGTAATATGACAAAACAAGGCTTTCTAACACCCCAAAAAAAATCACACTAGTTCACCAGCAATGGATCCAAACCAAGAAAATATCCCTGATTTACCTGAAAAAGAATTCAGGAGGTTAATTATGAAGCTTAATTATTAAGCTGATCAAGGAGGCACCAGAAGAAGGCAAAGCCCAATGCAAGGAAATAATATATATATATACACACACACATATATATGTATGTATATATCTTGTATATGTGTGTGTGTGTACGTGTGTATATATATATATATATATACACATACATATAAGAAGTGAAGAGATACATAGCCAAGGAAATAGATAGCTTAAAGAAAAACAATCAAAACTTCAGGAAACATTGGAAACACTTATAGAAATGCAAAATACTCTGGAAAGTCTCAGCAATGGAATTGAACAAGTTGAAGAAAGAAATTCAGAGCTTGAAGACAAAGTTCTCGAATTAACCCAATCCAAAAAAGACATAGAAAAAATGAATAAGAAAATATAAACAAAACCTCCAAGAAGTCTGGGATTATGTTAAATGACCACACCTCAGAATAATCAGTGTTCCTGAGGAAGAAGAGAAATCTAAAATTTTGGAAGACATATTTGGGGAAATAATTGAGGAAAACTTCCCCAACCTTATTAGAGCCCTAGACATCCAACTACAAGAAGCACAAAGAACACCTGGGAAATTCATCACAAAAAGATCATCGCCTAGGCACATTATCATTAGGTTAACTGAAGTTAAGGTGAAAGAAAGAATCTTAAGAACTGTGAGACAAAAGCACCAGGTAACCTATAAAGGAAAACCTATCAGATTAACAGCAGATTTCTCAGCAGAAACCCTAAGCTAGAAGGATTGGGACCCTATCTTCAGCCTCCTCAAACAAAAGAATTATCAGCCAAGAATTTTGTATCCAGCAAAACTAAGCATTGCATATGAAGGAAAGATAGTTGTTTTCAGACAAACAAAATGCTGAGAGAATCTGCCACTACCAAGCCACCACTATAAGAACTGCTAAAAGGAGCTCTAAATATTGAAACAAATCCTGGAAACACATCAAAACACAACATCTTTAAAGCATAAATCTCACAGGACCTAAATTTCGAAAATACAACTTAAAAAACAAAAACAAAAAACCAAACTACACAGACAAAAACAGTATGATGAATGGAATGATACCTCACATCTCAATACTAACATTGAAAGAAAATGACCTAAATGCACCACTTACCATATACAGAACCGCAGAATGGATAGCAATTCACCAAACAACTATCTGCTGCCTTCAAGAGACTCACCTAACATGTAATGATTCACATAAACTTAAAGGGGTGGAAAAAGGTATTTCATTCAAATGGACACCAAAAACAAGCAAGAGCAGCTATTCTTATATCAGACAAAAGAAACTTTAAAGTAACAGCAGTTTAAAAAGACAATGAGGGATATTATATAATGGTAAAAGGCTTCCTCCAACAGGAAAATATCACAATCCTAAACATATATAACATTGGAGCTCCCAAATTTATAAAATAATTACTAATAGACTTAAGAAATGAGATAGCATCATAAAAATAGTGAAAAACTTTAATACTTTATTGACAGCACTACACAGGTCATCAAGCCAGAAAGTCAACAAAGAAACAATGGATTTAAACTACACCTTGAAAAAAAATGGATTTAACAGATATATAAAGGACATTCCATCCAACAACCACAGAATACACATTCAATTCAAAAGTGCATGGAACTTTCTCCAAGATAGACCATATGAGAGGCTACAAAACAAGCCTCAATAAATTAAAGAAAATTGAAATCATATCAAAAAATCTCTCAGACCACAGTGAAATAAAATGGGAAATCAACTCCAAAAGGAATCTTCAAAACCATGCAAATACATGGAAAACAAATAACCTGCTCCTAAATTAGCACTGGGTCAAAAGTGAAATCAAGATGGAAATTTAAAAATTCTTCAAACTGGACAACAAAAATGACACAACCTATCAAAACATCTGTGAGATAGCAAAGGCAGTGCTAAGAGGAAAGTTCATAGCCCTAAACACCTACACTAAAAAGTCTGAAAGAGTACAAACTATCTGAGCTCACACCTCAAGGAACTAGAGAAAGAAGAACAAACAAAACCCAAACCTAGCAGAAGAATGGAAATGACCAGATCAGCGCAGAACTAAATGAAATTAAAACAAACAAACAAAAAAGTACAAAAGATAAATGAAATGAAAAGCTGGTTCTTTGAAATGATAAATATAATTGATGAACCATTCGCAAGACTAACCAGGAAAAGAAGAGAGAAAATCCAAATAAACTCAATACGAAATGAAACAGGAGACATTATAACTGACACCACAAAAATACAAAAGATCATTGAAGGCTACTATGAACACCTTCATGCACATAAACGAGAAAACCTAGAACAGATGGATAAATTCCTGGAAAGATACAACCCTCCTAGCTTAAATCAGGGATAATTAGATACTCTGAACACACCAGTAACAAGCAGCGAGAAAGAAATGGTAACTTAAAAATTACCAAAAACAAAGTCCAGAACCAGACGGATTCAAAGCAGAATTCTACCAGACATTCAAAGAAGAATTGGTACCAATCCTTTTGACACTATTCCACAAGATAGAGAACAAAATCATTCTATGAAGCCAGCATCACCCTAATACCCAAACCAGGAAAGGACACAACGAAAAAAGAAAAGAAAACTACAGGCCAATATCCCTGATGAACATAGATGCTAAAATCTTTAACAAAATACCAGTTAATCAAATTCAACAACATATCAAAAAGATAATCCACCATGATCAAGTGGGTTTCATACCAGAGATGCAGGGATGACTTAACATATGCAAGTCAGTAAATGTGATACACCACATAAACAGAATTAAAAACAAAAATTACATGATCAGCTCAATAAATGCAGATAAAGCATTCAACAAAATCCAGCATCGCTTTATGATTAAAACTCTCAGAAAAATCAACATAGAAGGGACATACCTCAAGGCATTAAAAGCCATGTATGACAAACCTATATCCAACATAATGCTGAATGAGGAAAAGTTGAAAGCATTCCCTCTGAGAACTGGAACAATGACAAGGATGCCCACTCCCACCACTCCTCTTCAGCATAGTACTGGAAGTCCTAGCCAGAGCAATCAGACAAGAGAAAGAAATAAAGGACATTCAAATCAGTAAAGAGTAAGTCAGACTCTCACTGTTTGCTGATGATATGTTTGTTTACCTTGAAAACCCTAAGGACTCCTCCAGAAAGTTACTAGAACTTGTAAAAGAATTCAGCAAAGTTTTTAGATACAAAATTAATGTCCACAAATCAGTAGATCTTCTATACACCAACAGTAAACATGCTGAGAATCAAATAAGAACACAACCCCTTTTACAATAGCTACAAAAAAAAAAAATACTTATGAATGTACCGAACCAAGGAGTCAAAATAACTCTACAAGGAAAACTACAAAACACTGCTGAAAGAAATCATAATGACAGAAACAAATGGAAACACATCCCATGTTCCATGGATGGGTACAATCAATATTATGAAAAATTACCATACTGCCAAAAGCAATCTACAAATTCCATGCAATTCCCATCAAAATACCACCATCATACAACACAGAAATGAGAAAAAAACAATTATAAAATTCATATGGAACCAAAAAAAGTACCCACATAGCCAAACCAAGACTAAGCAAAAAGAACAAATCTGGAGGCATCACACTACCTGATTTCAAACTATACTATAAGGTCATAGTCACCAAAACAGCATGGCACTGGTATAAAAATAGGCACATAGGTTAATGGAACAGAATAGAGAACCCAGAAATAAACCAAAATACAGCCAACTGATCTTTGACAAAGAAAACAAAAACTTAAAGGACACCTTTTCAACAAATGGTGCTGGGATAATTGGCTAGCTATATGGAGAAGGAAGAAACTGGATCCTCATTTCTCACATTATACAAAAATCAACTCAAGATGGATCAAGGACTTAAACCTAAGACCTGAAGCCATAATAATTCTAGAAGATAACACTGGAAAAATCCTTCTAGACGTTGGCTTAGGCAAGGATTTCATGACCAAGAACCCAAAAGTAAATGCAATAATAACAAAGATAAATAGCTGGGACTTAATTAAACTAAAAAGTATTTGCATGGCAAAAGAACAGTCCGCAGAGTAAACAGACAACCCACAGAGTAGGACAAAATCTTCATAATCTATACATCTGACAAAGTACTAATATCCAGAATCTACAATGAACTAAAACAAATCAACAACAACAAAAAAAATCCCATCGAAAAGGGGCTAAGGACATGAATAGACAATTCTCAAAAGAAGATATACAAATGGTCAATGAACATATGAAAAAATGCTCAACATCACTAATGATCAGGAAAATGCAAACCAAAACCACAATTCAATACCACCTTACTCCTGCAAGAATGGCCATAATCAAAAAATCAAAAAACAGTAGATGTTGGCATAGATGCAGTGATCAAGGAACACTAATACACTGCTGGTAGGAATGTAAATTAGTATGACTACTATGGAAAACAGTGTGGAGATTCCTTAAAGAACTAAAAGTAGAACTACCATTTGATCCAGCAATCCTACTACTATGTACCCAGAGGAAAATAAGTCATTATACAAAAAAGTTACTTGCACATGCATTTATAGCAGCAAAATTTGCAACTGAAAACCATGGAAGCAGCCCAAATGCCCATCAATCAATGAATAGATAAAGAAATGTGAGATATAATACATACATATATATATATGTGTGTGTGTGTGATGGAATATTACTCAGCCATGAAAAGGAATAAATTAATGGCATGCATAACCTGGATGAGATTGGAGGCTATTATTCTAAGTGAAGTAACTCGGAAATGGAAAATCAAACATCATATATTCTCACTTATATGTGGGAGCTAGGCTAAGAGGACACAAATGCATAAGAATGATACAATGGACTTTGGGGACTTGGGAGGAAGGGTGGGAGCGGGAGAGGGATAAAGACTACAAATAGGGTGCAGTGTATACCGTTCAGTGTACACAGGTGCACCAAAATCTCATAATCACCCCTAAAGAACTTACACATGTAACCAAACACCACCTATACCCTCATAACATATGAAAAAAAATTTTTTAAGTTTAAATATTTAAAAACTAGAAAAAAGAGCTATTAAAGGAATTGAATCCTTTAAATCTTTGAAATTAAAGGAATTTTCCAATGACTCCTCTAAAAAAAATTAAAAATAGAAAAGCCTGGATGATTTCCAAATATTTAAGGAAAAAAAAACCCACCAATTTTACACAAATTTATGCAAGAATATTTTTAAAGAGAAATGTTTTCCAGCCAATTTTGTATGACCAGCATGCCAGCATGACATTAATACTAAAACTTGATAAAGAAAATTAGAAGCCAACCTTTCTTATATCAAAATTCACTTTAAAATTTAGCAAACAATTATGGGACATATAAAATGATGATTCATCAATACTAAGTGGGCTTGATTCCAGAAATGTAAAATTGGTTAACACATTTGAAAATCAATTAATGTAATTAAACCCATTAAGGAGAAAATTTCTATTATTTCAATGGACACAGGAAGTTCATTTGATAAAATTTAATATCCATTTGTGATACCTTTTAACTCTTAGTAAACTAGAAAAGGAAGAGAACTTCTTCCTTAGTCTGATGAATAACAGCTACAAAAAACCTATAGCAACATAAAAGTTAATACTAAATATCAAAAGCTTTCACTTTCAGATCTTAAATAAGATAAGGCTGTCAGCTAATATCCCTTCCATTAAACAGTATACTGACTATCTTAGGACAATAAAGCAAAAAGAAGAAATAAAAAGCATGATAATTTGAAAGAAAAAAGGAAACTGCCATTATTCAGAGACCACGTGATTACTACATACAGGCATTCCCAAAGAAGCTACCATTAAAATTAATAAGAAACTTGAAAAATATTTATGCAGATGTTTTCCTATGCCATGTTCTAGAGGCTTTATCATTTTACTTGTCACACATATGTAGAGCTACAACCCACTGGAAATACTTTTGTGTATTTTGTGTAAGGTAGGGGGTCAAATTTTTATTTTTTTATATAGGGATACTAAATTAACTTAGTATCAAGGATTTAAAATACATCCTCTCACCACTTCTCTTCAGTGCCATGGATTTTTAAATCAACTATGAATTCCATGTGATTCTGAACCCTCTCTTCTGTACCATTTACCTCTGTGTGTGTCCTTGTGTCAATAGCACATTATCTGAAAACTCTCCAATATTGTTCATCTTTAAAATCACCAGGCCGGGCATGGTGGCTCACGCCTGTAATCACAGCACTTTGGGAGGCCAAGGCAGGCAGATCACAAGGTCAGGAGTACAAGACCGGCCTGACCAGCATGGTGAAATCCCGTCTCTACCAAAAATACAAAAATTAGCTGGGAATGTTGGAACACACCTGTAATCCCAGTTACTTGGGAGACTGAGGCAGGAGAATTGCTTGACCACAGCAGGCAGAAGTTGCAGTGAACTGAGATTGCACCACTGCACTCCAGTCTGGGCAACAGAGAGAGACTCCATCTCAAAAAAAAAAAAAAAAAATTGCCTTAGCTATTCTTGGCCTTTTACATTTCTATATCCATTTTAGAATCAGCATGCCAACATTCACAAGAAAGAAAAATTCTTACCAATTATATATTATACATATATAATTATTATGTTAAGACATATAATGCTTATAACATATCTTTCTTATCTCAAAGTTAATATACTTGTTAAGAAACATTTGCTGTGTATGCAGTAACATCACTTCTCTCAGTAAGTCAGATGCACATCTGTTAACATACTGCATGCCTCTTAAAACATCTACATGTGGTGCTTAGGCTACTTATTGTATTGGGAATTCATTTTGAGTCATTTCCTGAATTGTATTTTGTTTAAAGTGTTTTATTGAGTTTAGGGCATGTAAATATAAATATTCTCTGCATAAACATCCACCTCAAAAATGTCCCGGTGAGAAATATTTATGCCTCGTGAAGTTTGGTTATTAAAAACCAAGTGGCATCAAACAGGAAGATGTTCTGAGAGGTATGCCAGTAGTCACTTCATGGAGCAAGAAGACAGAAATGCCATGAAATGTCACCTGTTGGCCAGGTGTGGTGGCTCACGCCTGTAATTCCAGCACTTTGGGAGGCTAAGGTGGGAGGCTGTCTTGAGATCAAGAGTTCAAGAGCAGCCTGGGCAACATAGGGAGGTTCCATCTCTACAAAATAAAGATTACGCAGGTGTAGTAGAATGTACCTATGGTCCCAGCTATTCAGGAGGATTGCTTGAGCCTGGGAGATTGAAGCTGCAGTAAGATATGATCCCACCACTGCACTCCAGCCTGGGTGACAAGGCAAGAGACTGTCTCTAAAAAATAAAATAAACAGTCACCTGTTATTTTGAATCTTGGCAATCATTAATTTAAAAAGAAGTCAATATTTTGTTGTATGGTTTCTATCTGGAAACATTTAGTTACTCTGGGATGAACAAGCAGAAGGTGAATAGTTGGGTTCTAGCAGGGTTTTGGAAAAGAGAGACAAGTTGTGGTGCTTTACAAGGGAGTGCTTATAGGGATGGGCCATGGACTCAAAGCTGAGAGAGACAACTGCAGAGGTTGATGCCCAGTGAAAAAAATGTCCCAGTACTTTTCTATTATTGGAAGTTTTAAAGAAGGTTTTAAGCAGGTTTCTGTTATTTCCAAGACTGAAAGTGATATATGAGGCTTATTGGACCAAAATGTTGTCAAAATGGACTAGGCTGATGAAGAAAAGTCAAGATCTTCCCTCCCACCTTCTTCCTTGCCTGGTTTTTCTGATTCTTCCTTTTTTTTTTTTTTTTTCCTTTCCCTCTTTCCTGCATCTTTCTCTTCTTCTATTTTCTCAATTTCTGACTTCTCTAGCCTAATTTACTCTTTCATTTCTAATTATTTTCTAATTTCTTTTCTTCCCCTGTTCTTCTATTTCCAGATTCAATCTTATCCCTGTTATCTATCTTTCTGTGGCATGCCAGGATTGGAGAAGAGTGGACAGCCAGGTGACAACAATGATTAGTAAATAACAGCTCTCTTTCAACCCTCCTTGTCTTTCTGCTACTTACAGACATCGTACTGAATTGTTATTTTTATAGTGTTTCTTTTTATTTATTTATGTATTTGAGATAGAGTCTTGCTCTTTCGCCAGGCTGGAGTGCAGTGGCGTGATCTCAGCTCACTGCAACCTCTGTCTCCTGGGTTTAAGCGATTCTCCTGCCTCAGCCTCCCAGGTAGCTGAGGCATGACACCATGCCCAGCTAATTTTTATATTTTCAGTAGAGACGGGGCTTCACCATGTTAGCCAGGATGGTCTTGATCTCCTGACCTCGTGATCTGCCCACCTCAGTCTCCCAAAGTGCTGGGATTACAGGTGTGAGCTACCACGCCGAGCCTTATTTCTTTTTAAATAGTGTCTTACCTATACATTACATGTTACGTTTTTCAAAGGCTCCTTGTATTAATCTGTTCTCAAACTGCTATGAAGAAATACCCAAGACTGGGTAATTTATTAATATAAAGGAAAGAGGTTTAATTGACTCATAGATCTGCATTGCTGGGGAGGCCTCAGGAAACTTATAGTCATGGCAGAAGGCAAAGGAGAAGCAGACACCATTTTCACAGGGTGGCTGGATGGAATGCGTGCCGAGCAAAGGGGAATCCCCTTATAAAATCATATAAAAAGAACTCACTATCATGAGAACAGCATGGGGGCACCCACCCCCATGATTCAATTATCTCCACCTGTTCCACCCTTGACACATGGGGTTATGGGGGTTACAATTCAAGATGAGATTTGAGTGGGGACACAGAGACTGACCATGTCACTCCCATATTTATTATATCATGCACGTCTCATCACACCTCACTGGCAAGTTCAAGTAAACCTGCTCCTCCAAGTATTCTACTCAGTGGGGAGGGAGATCAGTTATGGGCACAATCCTCTATACACCAGCCATTCCTGTTCTTACAGAGAGTTAACTATTTGCCCTTCAGCCTTAATTTAAAAGTTTTGAATTCATTAACAATGCAATTTTCAAAATGAGGTTTGGTACAAGATGCTTAATAACTAAAACCCAGATTCCCTGCTGAGATTTCAGAGGACCAAGCTCAGACCCCGGAAGGCGGTAATTTGAACTCAGACACAAGAATACTGACACTACAGTCTTGGGTAACACTTTATGGTTTACAAAACACATCTCTATGCATCGTTTCACTGCAACTGGCAACACCCTTGTAGAGGACGTGAGTCTACCTTTAATTAATGAGAACTGTCGGTTGCTGTGCTCCCGTCCCACCTTGAAGGTGGCAGCATTTGTCTCACCCAGACTGGGGCCTCTGGCCATGAACTGTACATTATGCAGCACTAATGATGCAATTAATCCCCTACATTAGCTGACACATCATTCCTAAAAGTAAAAAACCTTAAAAAAAAAAAAAGTTGAAAAGGCAAAGCTAAGGGCCAGCTAAAAAAGACTTGTACAAGGAGTCTTAATTCATTCTCAGCTGCTGCCTATTATATTGACAAATACACTACTTTAATCTCTCCCTACCAGGCCTTGGACACAGTGGTCAAGAGGCCACTTTATTAGAGTTTCTTTTTTTCATCCAGTGGTTGGAAGAAAGGTTATGGGTACGAATACCTCACAGCCAGTATTAAAAGGACATACTGGCAGGAAAAAAAATTATATAGTCAGTCTTGCTAAATTAGTTTACCTAAAATTGTATGTGTGAGTGATTTTAATCAAAATCTAATTTCCCCTCTTTTTAGAGTAACTGAAATGAGATTTTTCTAATTTACTTTTTGCGGTTCAAGTTTCTCATAATTCTTCTATGGTAGTGACAGCACCGTGAACGCGTCTGCTGCTACAAAGCATTAAAAAAAAATTAGATTTTCAAATTGATGTGCTAAATTAAAAATGTTTAATGTTTCTCATCAAAAGGCACAGGAGTATGCAAGGGGCCTCCAGTATAGTTTAAAGCGCAATATTTTTTTTCATCTGTTTCTTTAATTCACGACCCAGGGCCACTGTACTGTGAAAATTAACAAGCTATAAGTAAAGGAGTCCTTGTAAGCAGTGTCCTCTGAGAAGTTTCCTTTTAATTTCCTCCCATCCCTTGACATGGTGACCTTAAGAATGTCATACTAAAAAAGGATGTGAATGCCTTGGGTTTGTTTTTTGTTTATTTGCTTGTAGTTGGGTATGTGGGGATGGGGGGGGGTGTGCATGTGCATGTGTATGTGTTTCTTTCTGCCCCTGTTGGAGTTTGCCAGATGTTATTAGGATTTGTGAGCCTCTGAGTGATTGTAACTCCCAGGCTTGACTAGCTAATTCCAATAATTTAGAAAATCATATTGCTTCTGTAAACTGCCTCCAGTTGTTATGTTAAAATCCAAGCTTCTGCCCTGACTAGATGCCTGATGCCTAGCTCAAGGCAAGGCTGGACATATCCCAAGAGCCACATATCCAGACTTTGGAAGATGACTCAGCAGGTAAAGAAGGCTTGGAAGGGGATTTGCAGTCTTGCACTCAGCTTTTATGTGCATTAGATTCCCCCCAAGTAGCATGTGAGTGTTCAGAACCATCTCTTGCTGAAACTGCATTTTATTTGTGAGATACTGGTGAATATAAGATCCAGTTCTCAGATACCACAGCATTTTCTGCTTTTATAAAGTAGGGTATAAGGTTCCATTAGAATTGAGGCAGCTAATCCTATATGGTCCCTCTCTCCACCATTCCTGGCATGGTGTGGTTAAAGAAAATGGGTCTCTAGAAAGAAAAACAAACTTGCCTACGGCCACACAGTAATTCCCAGCAGAGCCAGGCCAAGAACCTAGGTAATCTGGTACCCACTTCAATGATATCTTAAATCCATGGATTTAACCTATCCCAGTGAAGTATCTCTTGGTGCCTGGTTTGGCTCATAGCAAAACCATCAGCCCCCATCCCACAAGCAAGCATGAAAAGACATATTACCATTTAATGCTAAGTAATATCAGCCATACATATTGATCAGAAAAGGGTAAAGAAGAGAGAAGGCAGAGACCATGGCTCCTTTCACCGCTCAATGGTCAAAGCCTTTGACACATTTTTCTAAAGTCACTGAGTCTTTAGAGCAGCTCTAGTTTGTTTTTCTCTCCTTTTTCTGCCATCCACACTTCATTCATTAAACCACATCACTTTCTTATTTTTTGCCAGCTCATATCTCTCCCTTAGACCAAAGTGATCTTTAATGGACTCTAGATCACCAAAGCTCTGCTATATGGAAGTTCCAATAAAGCATGTGTTGGAAACAGTCGCCAATGCAATAATATTGATAGACTGGACCTTTAAGAGGTGATTAGACCATGAGGGCTTTCACTTCATTAATAGATTAATGTCATTGCTGCAGGAATATGTTCTTTATTGCAAGAGTAAGTCTGTTATAAAAGCAAGTTTAGTCGTTTCATGCTTTGCCCTTCCATCACGGGATGACACAGCAAGAAGGCCCTCACCAGATGCAGCTTTTGGTCTTGGACCTCCCACCCTCTGGAACTTTGACCAATAAGTTTCTGTTTATTATAAACTACCCACTCTCAAGTATTCTGTTATAGCAGTGGAAAACAGACTAAGATATTACCCAAGACATTAGACTTCTAAATAAATAATAAGGTCTTGATCTATCCACAGAGTACACATCTCTAGAAAGCACCTACATAAAAATTCTAATGGTGGGAATTTTGGTTGCTGTGGGTTAAGTGAAAGAACTATTGGAAGTCATCTTGGCCTTGAGGTATCCTGGGTCACACCACACAAAGAGCAAGTCTGGCTTTGCTTCTCCATCACCAGATAAAGCAAGCTTTTGTGTTATTACTTTCCAACACTATTAGAAGCATTGAAGTAATATGGAGAGGTCAGTAAAAATTCCGTCTTGATGGAGGATGGTAGAAAGATCCTAGTTCATTGTTTTTTCTGCCTTCACATGTTCTATCAGTTCATGCTGACCTAGGCCGAAATCCTCACCCACCCCGATCTACCCCCAAAAACTCAGTTTTTGTTTTGAAAAAAAATTCCATATTCTTTCTCCCTATTCACTTGCTCTGGGATTTTCAATATGTCATTAGGCTGCTTTGTGGTTTCACATAATTGTGCATATTATTTGTTTTATGGAAGCTGCAATTAAGCCAAGTAATAATGTGTTGAGGTCATCTTCTCCTTTGGCATAGTGTAAGCATAATGAAAAAGGTGACCGCACCAGTGCTGAGACCTCAGCACCAGTGCTGAGAAGGTGATACTTTCTGCATAGTACTGTGGATATTAAAGCCTGAGGACAAAAAAAAATCCATTCTCCTAGAAATTAGAAATACAATTATGATGAAATTAGCCTCCTCTACCAATTTGCAAACAAGTTTCCTGAGACTGGGGCTGTATCTTATTCATCTTTGTACAACCCCTATAGCTTATTCATGGCAGGTATTCAACAGTTACTGACTTTATAAAGAATTTAAAGATTTTGATGGTAACCCTGGTTGTCAGTGACCATCAGTTATCATTTCCTAAAGTGCAATGCTTTACCCCATAGGAACTGGTATTTCCTGAACTGTACTTAGGAGCCTTGGAGTTGGCAGGTCCAATGGGGCAGTAAGACAAGAAGAGGTCTAAGGTTCTACTAGGTACTAGGACATGTAAGACAAAGGGTAAGAGGGTAGGAGCAGGAGAGACATCCAGTGGCTCACTGAGTCAAAGAGCTTGAACCTCAAAGAATCTCTTTTATTTTTCAGCATCAACTTGTACCTCAAGCTAGAACAAAATGAGGAAGCAAAACTTCTGAAACAATGCGGTAACTGTGAAGACTGTGAAGACAAAGCCCGCAAAGACTTCATGGTTTCAAGGCTTAGTAATGAATGCTTACTTGAAAGAAGTGTGTATCCAGGGCTATGTTGTAATCCCAACTCATCATCATTCAAAACATCCTAAACGTCACTTATCTTGAAGTTTTAATAATAAGAAAATGTAAGTTTTAACCTCTGCACCAACAAATTTTACATAGAAATTCTGAGTCGGAGTTCTCCAGAGAAGCAGACTAATAGGATATAGACATATATTATATATAAAGGGAGATTTATTGTAGGAACTAGCTCAAACAGTTATGGAGGCTGAAAAATTCCATTATCTGCCACCAGCAAGATGAAGAAATAAGAAAGTCAATGATGAAATTCAATCAAAGTCCCAAAGCCTGAGAACCAGGAATGCAGATGTCCAAGAGCAGAAGAAGACAGATGCCCCAGCTCAAACAGATAAACTCGCCCTTCCTCTGCCATTTTGTTCTATTCAGGCCCTTTAACAGGTTAGATGATGCCCACCCACATTGGTTAGGGCCATTTTCTTTACTCAGTCTACCAATTCAAATGCTCATCTCTTCCAGAAATACCCTCACAGATACACCCAGAAATAATGTTTTCACAGCCGTCTGGCCATCCCCTAGCCTAGTCAAGTTGACACATAAAATTAACCATCTTATAGGGCATCATGTAAATAAAAGTCTGGCAACGAAGGTACTCACAAAACCATTTAAGGCAACAAACTGTTTTTAAGCACTTTAAAAGCTCACACTGATGTATAAACAATAAAAGTTAATTACATATCATTCTGATACATTCACAAAAAGATCTATATTTGGCAAAACATCCTGGCAACGTTTTCTTAGCCTAGCATATTTACTGCACCCATTTGAAAGTAATAAAGATGGCATTTCTGAAAAAGTATCCCATAATTCAAACTATTCACTGCCCCCTCTGTAAGCACAAACCACAGAGATTTCACTGTAAATCTTGAGAAAATGCTCTGCCTTATAAAATGCTATCAATTCGCACTTTAAGTTGCTTAAGTACAGAGTCAAGAAGCGTTAACTAGTCACAGAATCTTAGACTACTGGAACTAAATAGGTAAATTCTAAGATTACTTGGCCTCACCACCACATTATACTAATAAAGCAGTCTTGGGAAAGTTAAAAATTTTGCCCAAAGTAAAGCAATAATATGTAGAATTAGGACTTCAACCTTTGTGCCTCCTACCTCCCAAACTATACTAATTCAAAAGATTGCAGATCGAGCACCTTATGTTGCTTTTATTCTGTAACAAATAATTTTGGAATTACAGAGGAAGCTGCTGTGGAACAGGGACTCCAACTGACTGCAGGATTCTAACTGCACAATGATTTTGTATGCTTCTGTTCTCATCTTCCATATAACAGCAGACATAGTGTATTTCTGCTTTTCTAAGGTATAGCATGTGCTTCTAGACTCTCCATGGGCCTGTTTTGTGGATAGGTCTAATCACACAGAGGAAACTTCTTACTTGATAGTTACATGGAGAGATAATGTATTTTTTTCCAGCTTAGCCCCAAAGCAATCAGTTGACAAGTCCAGAGAAGACCCCTGCGGTAAAGTGAAATATAAAGACTCTCTGGGTAGCAGGTGTTTCCCTTTTAATGACAGCTTAACTGGTGAAGTGTTGAGCAGAACACTGCTGTTTATCCCTGCTGTTTGCAGTGGGCTGGAAGCCAGCCCAAACCTGCCTTGGTGACATTTCAGGTCAGACTATTATATCAGGAAATTCCCACATAGCCAGTGGACAGTGGCGGGCTGCAGCCTGCACACTTGTAACTAGATCCAGAAAAGCAGAAATTCAAGGAAAGATGGACACCCTAGGTCTGTGGTGCACAATGAAGGTTTTAAGGGGCAGAAGAGAACGAAGTACAAGCTTTGCCTGAAATCTACATGTCTCTGGTTAAAGAAGAAAATTACACAGTAGATGATGACATGAACGGAGAACAAATGAAATCATGTTTAAGACTGCAGTGACTCATCTTCTCATTCTTTCACATGGTAGATTTATGTCATTAAGCTCCTCGAATGGTAAAGTACCCACTAGTCCGTGGATGAGTATTTGAAAGCTAATATGCTTCAACCTTCATTAAATGTATAATCTGGCAGAGTAGGACAAATGTATACAAATAACTTTTAAGTACAGTAAAACTGACCTAAAAACAAAGTTCTTTCCTAATTTGAAGGCTGCAGAGGATACTTTTCTGATCAAGGGTAATAGAAAAGACTTAAAGAAAACATGAATTTGCATAAGGAGTAGGACTTCCATCTATTAGGAGAAATAAAATAACTTTGTAAGTTTAGCAATCAATATGAATTGAAGATTGGGAAAAGGGATGCAGACATGTTAGGAAATACTAGGAAAAAACAAGAACCCCTATGTTAAATGGAACAAGGTTCTTTGTAGGAAAATAATAAATGTTAAGCCTGAAAGTACAAACTTGGCTAATATGGTTGAAGTGTTCATAAATGTGAATGAGAAATGTTTTCTTGCTTTGAGAGATATTGAATGTTTTTGATATGAAAACATCAGCCATTTGGTCTAGGTCCCATTACTCACTGCACAGAAACCCAATCACAGAGACGAGTATTGCCAAAGAAGAAGGCTTTATTCAAGTGCTTCAGCTGAAGAGATGGGAGATCAGTCTGAAAAGCACCTCTCAAACCAACTAAAATTTGGAATTTACATAGCAGAGAAGGAATGTAGTAGGGTAGGAATTAGGAGGGTAAGAAAGAGGAGTTGGTCAACAGAAAGCAGGCAGTCAGTTGGTAAAACAGCAATTAGGGAGAGGTAAGGAAGATGAGTTTCACTTCCTTAATAACATCTGGGAGGCCTGAGAGTCAGTTTCCTAAGAAGGAATTCAGATAAGACAAATGTAAATTTCAAGCTTTAAGACCAGGAGGATCCATTTTTATTTGTCTCAAAAACTGTCTTCTATGGGCTGGTTTCATTTTGGCCAAGGGAGTGATGGCATTGTTTCAGTCTCCACCCAAGGCAGGCAGAGAATAGAAGGAATAAGACAGGATGGAAGGGAATGGTAAATGAGGAAAGCAAGGGAAAAGGAGGTCAAATGCGGCTGGATTCATGATGAAAAAAGAAGAAAAACATAGAAGAGGAGAGTGGTAGGAAGGGTAGGAATGAAATAGGGCTAACTTGGGGCAACAGGAAGAGGAGTATAGATACATGGCAGCTCAGAAAACGGTCTAAAGGAAATAGTCAACCAAAGAAAAAAATGGCACACAAAACCAAAGCTCTAGGCTGTCTGTCTTAGACTGTTCAGGCCGCTATAACAAAATGTCACAGACTGGGTGGTTTATAAACAACAGAAAATTATTTCTCACAAGTCTAGAGACTGGGAAGTTCAAGATCAAATCACCAACAGATTCAGTGTCTGGTGAGGACCTGCTTCCTATTCATAGATGTCCATCTTTTGGCAGTTTCCTCACATGGTGGAAGAGGCAAGGGATCTTTCTAGGGCCTCTTTTATGGGGCACCAATCACCCCCCAAAGGCCCCACTTCCTAATACCATCATCTTAAGGGTTAGGACTTTAACACAGACACTTTGATTCAGTCCATTGCAAGTGGTGTTGAGGCAGAATGTGGTTGGGACCCAAAATTTCAAACAGAAGGAGCCCAGAGAAGTTCCCTGAGACAACAGCAAGAAAAAAGAATGATCCACTGCTCAAGAAACTTGCAGTACAACACACACCAATTTCAGTGTCTAATGATATATGTCACTAGTTGGTTGGACATATTGAAAATAAGCAGACAAATGAAAGAAAGAGTTTGGTTTACAAAATGCTTTTCATCCAATTTGTCAACTCATTGACATGACACTGGGTGCAGAAAAAATGGGAGCAGAACTAAAATGTGGAATGGCTGGACGATGCTGATTGTATTCATTTAAAACACAATTTTAAATGCAGATTTTTTAAAAAATAAAAGCTGGTTTGTTAGAAGAAAATGGCAGGTTTGATGTGAGTCATTGAGTTTGAGAAGCTAGAAAAATGTCCACACAGTGACATTTAGCCAATTGAAATTCATGGATTCAGCTTAGGAGAGCAAATGTGTTGTACAAAGGATCTAGACTTTTAAAATATTCACACATTGGTTACAGTTGAAATGAAGGTTTGTGGAGAAAGACAAAAATGAATAATAATTAATCACACAAATTCAAAAATACATGTTCTAAGTCAGTACATGGGAACTACAGTGAGGTGACCATCAAGACCTCATAAATGAGTTTCTCCTTAGAGGTGATAGATAGATAGATAGATAGATAGATAGATAGATAGATAGATAGATAGATAGATAGACAGATAGATATCTCAACATAAAATGGATCCAAAAAAAGACAAGAAGAGATACTTCAAAATTTTTTAAAGACAGAATGATTCCTGAAATGAGCTCTATCCCATACTCATAGAACAGTCTTGGCACATGATAGATGATCAACAAATATTGGGTTACTGAAGACGAATATGAATTGATTGTAATTAGAAGATCCATGTCTAAGGAACAAAGACATCAGTGAGAAGTTGGGTTGATCAGAGCTACAGGAGCAGAAAGGAAGACACTTCATAATTCTCTGTGACCCCTGGGCAGACTAAATCATACTGTGGAAATGAACAAATGAGGATATTTGTGGCACAAACTTCCAGGACTTAGTTTTATGATAAAGTGTTTAAAGGCTTCAGGCTATTAAAATCAGAGAACTCTTCCAGTTATGTTTCTAGGCATACCTAGAAACCTTCTAATTATAATTTGGCTCCCATGCAGTTTTTCTACAGGAAGATGTGCTGTCAAATATAAATGAATATTTGTTCCCTTTGGTCATTATATTTCTCACGGCAAATTAATAAATTTCCATTTTGTTTAACATATCATTGTCTTGTGAACTTTCTCTCTTATGTCCTCCAGCATGACTGGAGTTCAGTCATTTCTTGGATAACAAAAGGATTACATTTCTAGGTTTGCAGGGCTGAGAGCAAGACTCTGAACCATAGGGAACCCAACAAGTTACAGCATTCTGAAAGATCTCTCAGGAGCTGGCCTACTGACATCCTTCAATTAGCTGACAGGAATAGTTCTAGATGGAGCCACACTAAACATGTTTGGCAAATTAATTTGAGACTCAATAAATTTTAGCCAACTTTCCAAGAGTAGAAATGATGAACTTTCAAGTTTTCACTGGAATTATAGCAAGCCTTTCTTTCCCGTATTCACAGAAAGAGAAGTATAGTATAGTATATTAAGAACATATATTCTGGTCTTAGGTTGTTCGGGTACCAATTCAGCTCTACCACTTGCAGACTGTGTGAATTTGAGACAGGAACCTGATGTCCACATCAATTTTTTCATTCACAAAATTGAGATAGTAATACTATTCATCTCACAGAGTTAAATGAATTAATATTTATAAATATTTAAATAGAAGCTGCTACATTAAAAAAAACTCTGACAATGCAAAATGTTGTCAAGGAGACAGAGCAACTGGAACTCTCATACATAACTGGCAAGAACGCAAAGTGGTACAGCCCCTTTGGAAAACACTTTGGCAGTTTCTTATAAAGGTAAAGACATACTAACAATATGATCCAGCAATTTCACTCCTAGGTATTTACTCAAGGGAAATGAAAACAATGTTCACCTAAGAACCCATATGCAAATATTCAACCTACTTTATGCATTATTACAAAACACTGAACATAACCCAAATGTCCTTCAGCTGATGAATGGATAAACAAACTATACTATATCCATGTAATTGAATACTAGTCAGCAACAAAAAGGAACAAGTCCTTGATATACTTAACATGAATAAGTTTCAAGTGCATTACGCTAAATAAAATAAGCTAGACTCTGACGGTTACACACTGTATAATTGCAATTATATAACACTTAAGTAAAACAAGAAGAGAAAAGAGATCGGTGGTTGCCCAGGGCTAGGACAATAAGTGTTTACTACAAAGGAATTTAATTTAAAGGAATTGGGAGGGTGGAGGGATGAAACTGTTCTGTATATTGACCGCAGTCAATATGCTATACTATTATATGTATTTAACAAAATTCATAGACCTATATACCAAAAATGCTACATTTTACCACAATAAAAATTATATAAAGGAGGAAAGGGAGAGGAAGAAATTAAGTAAGAGAAGGAAAAAGAGAAAGGAAGAACGAAAGAGAGAATGGGAAGGAAAAATCAGAGAGAAACAATGTCTGGAACATAGTAAGTGCTATAGAAATGTCCGTTAAATAAAATTTTTTTCATGTGGCATGTTTTACATAATCATAAGACTCTATCGTCTAAAAAATATTGGTGAAATTATTTCCTAACTCCTTACAGGAATAATACCTAGAGTAGATAAGGAATTTATTTTCCTTATGGGAAAACAATAGAAAATACAGATGAATAAAAAATCACCCATAATTCCACCATCAAAACATGACCACAACTGAAAACTAATTCACCGCCTGCCAGCTTTTTACTATAGGTGAACAAACCATTTTTTAAGTTAGAAAATTGTTTTATACTATACATTTTGTTTTGGAACTACTTTCCACTTAGCAATATGTTCTAAAAATACATAGATCTGCATCGTCACTTTTGAGGACTGCTCATTTATGCTACCAAGACGGTTGCTGAACATTTCATTTGGCTCCATTTCTTCCGTAATATAAACCAGACTGTGTTAAATATTCTTGGTATACATATCTCTGTGCATACAACATTATTTCTTCATGGTAAATTTCTAGAATGGGAATTGCAGTATTGAAAAAATATACATCATATAATTTTTCATTCATAATACCAAATTACTCCCCAGAAGATTATATAATTTACTTTCAGTAGCTGTGAATGACATTTAGGGCTGTATTTCAGTGGTTCTTTTCCTTCAAAATCTGACAATCTTTATTTAAAACTACTTTGCATACTATAAATGTTGGGTTTTTTAATGAAATGATTATTAAATGAATTTTGAACACTAGGAAAACTATCGGGCATCAAATGACATAAAACATGATAGGGTTCTTTCCCACCTTGCAAGATGGCAGGTGAAAAAGTTGAGAAGTCAATACTAAAGAGAAGAAACCTGAAGCTGATGCTGGTGGCAAGGTGGAAAAGGGTAACCTCAAGGCTAAAATGCCCAAGAAGGGGAAGCCCCATTGCAGCCACAATCCTGTCCCTGTCAGAGGAATTGGCAGGTATTCTCTATCTGCTATACATTCCAGAAAAGCCATGTACAAGAGGAATTACTCAGCCACTAAATCCAAGGTTGAAAAGAAAACAAAGGAGAAAGTTCTTGCAACTGTTACAAAACCAGTTGGTGGTGACAAGAACGGTGGTACCCAGGTGGTTAAACTTCATGAAACGCCTAGATATTATTCTACTGAAGATGTGCCTGGAAAGCTGTTGAACCATGGCACAAAACCCTTCAATCAGCACCGTGAGAAAACTGCGAGCCAGCATTGCCCCCAGGACCATTCTGATTATTCTCACTGGACACCACAGGGTCAAGAGGGTGGTTTTCCTGAAGCAGCTGGCTAGTGGCTTGTTATTTGTGACTGGACCTCTGGTCCTTAGTTGAGTTCCTCTACAAAGAACACACCGGAAATTTATCATTGCCACCTCAACCAAACTTGATATCAGCAGTGTAAAAATCCCAAAACATCTTACTGAGGCTTACTTCAGGAAGAAGCAGCTGCAGAAGCCCAGACACCAGGAAGGTGAGATCTTTGACACAGGAAAAGAGAAATACGAGATTACAGACAGTGTAAGATTGATCAGAAAGCTGTGGACTCCCAGATTTTACCAAAAATTAAAGCTATTCCTCAGCTTCAGGGCTACCTGCAATCTGTGTTTGCCCTTACAAATGGAATTTATCCTCACAAATTGGTGTTCTAAATGTCTTAAGAAGAACCTAATTAAATAACTGATTTTTTAAAAAAAACATGATTAGGAAAACAAATCAGTTCAGCATGTAAAATAATCTTTGTATTATTTGAGGGTGTCACCTACACTATTGTTGGCTACTTTTACTAGGCAGTTTGAGGAGAAGTCACTTCATTTTGTATAAAGTGACTTTATTTTGTATGTAGGGACATTCCTTAGAACAATGATGATGTTCTAAATTTCTCTAGAACATGTAACCATGATACTTTGAAATTTTGTCTTATTGTTTAGCATATTTACAAATGGTCTTGAAGTACACTCACCAGAGTGGCCTCTGTCTTCGAGCAGGACCCTAAATAAACAACCTTCTACTTTTCTATTAGATAGACAAATGGATATTGTCTGCATTTTCTTCAACCAGTTAAATCAAATGTTTTCAGAAGCCAATAAGCACCAACCTAGCCTGCTACAATTTCCCTGAACCCACAAACAAAATTCTGAATTTCATTCTGCCCCAAAGATTTATACTTTGTAAAACACACCTATTTCATCCCCATACTGCAATCTCTCACAAAATCATATTATGATTTTAGAAACCACCTCTAGGTTTATTTCAAGTAAATCTTGGTCAAGAGAAGAGAAAGTCAATTGCAACCTCAATACTCAGAACTAGGAAGCAAAAGTGAATGTGTATTTAGCTCAGACAGGTAACTGGGTCAATTTGGGGACCTCAACATTCTTAAAGACAGAAGAACTCTAGTAACATATATATTCCCAGATAACTGCTAGCCTATGTGTGTTTCTAAGAATATATTGCTTTGAATTATTTTCCTTAATAATCTAAACTTTCCAAATAATTATATTCTAATTCATCTTATATGAGTATTATGGTGGATTTATTTTATTTGTTAATTGCCCCCATGAGACAGAAAGAGTAACAACCTGATAAAAATGTTTACGCAACATATTCAGTAATTACTTGACACATCATGATTGCTTTTAAATTAATATATATTAACATCTAGTTACATGCTGGGTATTGCATTAGGCTGTAGGGAAAATTGATGCTCATGCAATAAGTCTTCATGGTCATGGAATGTGCTGTGCAGAACCTTTGTAACAGGGAGCTTCATGCTCAGATATAAGCGACTGGACTGAAAGGCGGTTGAGTTCCTGTCATCCTCAGCTTGTTGCTAGCCCTGTCGTGTATTGATTATTGAAACATTTTCATTCCACATGCTCTGGGAAGCTGACCTGAGCTCAAATATTTCAGTTGTTTGGAAAGCAGAGGTGCTGGCAGGAGCTCAGCTGAGCAGGGAGAGAGAGCTGAGCCTCCAGGTGTTAGAGGAGCCGATTAAAGCAACAAGCCAAAAATGAAAGGATTAAACCTTCAATCACTTACTACAATCCCTTATAAGAGGCTAAAACCAGAGAAACCTGTACTAACTCCCCTTATTCCATCTTCCCCCAGAGAACAGCACATTGACAGTGGGTCAGATGAATCAACACAGACTGCAGGGCTGTCTCACTGTTGAGGGAGCCCCAAACAGCTGCATGAACTCTGAGGTTGGGGGAGGAGGGCAAGGAGGGAGGGCTAAGAGTGGACATGGACTGGGTCTTCAAGTCTTCCCCTTCCTCCCCACATAGGGAGGCCTCAGCAGAGGAGCCTGAAGAAGCCCCCTGCCTAAGGCCTCAAATTTTGTTCTTAAGTTAGCTTGGTGTGGTGGCATGCACCTGCGGTCCCAGCTATTCTGGAGACTGAGGCAAGAGGATCACCTGAGCCCAGGAGTTTGAGGCTACAGTGAGCCATGATGACAACACTACAATCCAGCCTGGGAAACCTCAGGAATGAAGGTGCCAGCAACAGGAATGCAAATAGGGAAGAGCATGACCTGCCAGAGAGGCCTGAGGGCTTGAGTGCAGCTCCCTGCAGAGACTGGAATACACTGGCTGTGCAAGGAGTCTGGTATGGGGAGAGCAGCTTCTCCCAAGAGCCTGCCAGGGAAAATCTTTGTAATTGCTGATAGTCAAGCCCCAAGAAAGAAAATCACCACTGGTTTTTAACCAAGAGCCAAGCTCCTCAGGTGTCAGTATGATTGAAATCTTAATCATAGACATCTCTGTCTAATAATGAGAATCAATGATTTCTCCTAATTGTTCAAATCCTTCCGGAGATGGGGGTGGGGGAAGCGGGAAAACTTTTGAGGGCTTCATCACCTGGGAGAATTCCTATAAATCCCAACACTAGAATCTCTTTACGCCTTGAAAGCTTACCAGGATTCTTATGCCTTCTACGAAGAGTTCTAAAGGAAGACAATACCTTAAACTGTTTTTTTAAATACCTTCATTGTAATCAGTCCAGAAATCTGAAGCAATGCCCTTGGAATTGAAACTAGGATAAATAACTGAGGGGAGGGAAGAAACAGAGATAATTAAAATTAAATTAGCTGCCCAGGCACGGTGGCTCATGCCTATAATCCCAGCACTTTGAGAGGCTAAGCCAAGGCAGGAGGATTGCCTGAGCCCAAGAGTCGGAGACCAGCCTGGACAGCATAGTGAGACTCTGTCCCTGCCAAAAATAAATAAATTTTTGTTTTTAAGTTAGCTGGGTGTTGTGGCATGTACCTGTGGTCCCAGCTACTCTGGAGGCTGAGGCGAGAGGATCACTTGGGCCCAGGAGTTTGAGGCTGCAGTGAGCTGTGATGACGCCACTGCAATCTAGCCTGGGAAACATAGTGAGACCCTGTCTCAAAAAAATAAATACATATATAAATTAGCCATAATTTTCCTAAGACCAAACTTTGGGAGAAAAATTATTATTTCTTCATAATCATCTTTTCCAATAGTTCAAGATTTTATCCCAGCCTGCTGTTTTATTTTCATCACAATATTTTTCTCCAAGAAATGTACTCACAGCATGATTTCTTAAGACTTATGGTGTCTTCAAGCTCATATAACTTAAACCACTCATTTTTCAGGTGTTCTGTGGCATACCCCAACTCATACAGCCCAGTTATTGAAGGAAAGAGGCAGCCCCTCATTCTCCTGAACCCCCATCTGGGGCTCTTCTGACAGCACACAGGAGTTCTTCTCCACTGTTTGTTTTTCAAATCTGTTGTGACTTAAAGTCTTAGAGGAGCTAAGCTTTAACTTCTTCAAAGAGTGTCATCTATGTCTAATAACAGAATCAGGTCTTCCATTACTATCAGAGAGATCACTTTGAATTCCTACATCAAATCTTCAGTGTCCTTCAAAAAGCAAGTTGTTACTAGTCATATTAGGATACAAGAAACATTTTCAGGGGAAGGAGAGGGTTCAAAAACCTGCATTAAAAATGCTTACTCCATAGATCAGTAATCCTGGGGTCTAATAATATAGCCTACAAATGTTTAAATTTAACAAAGGAAATATCAACAGGTACATTCATTCTAGTTTTTATTGTATTGTGACATTCAATAACAACTACTTGGAAATAATCTAAAAATGTGTAAATCATGGCACTTGCCTCCAGGAATTTATAAGCCAATAGAGAAAATACATATAAAAATATATGTAGTACAAGAGGAGAGTTTCCAAGAAGCAAAAGGAATCTCTTGACTAAGAAAATGGAGCCCTTAAATAATGAGTGAGGTCTGGACAGGAGACATGTTGATGGATGGGTCATTTCAGATAAAGGGAAGAAAGAATCTGGTAGCAGGAAATTACAGGCAATGTTTAACAAAAGATGAGTATCCTTGATGACTAAGTGTAGGATACATAAAAGTGCACAGTAGAAGGAAAGACTCCAGTTAATATTGAAGACACTTTGTAGAGGGTATTAAAGGCCAAGCTTTGGTGTTCTTTCCTTTTTGCCTGATGTGGTCGTCACTGCAGGCTACACAAAGGGTACAATACATTCATAGAACCACTCATTCCATTTACAAAACCTTGCCTCAGTGGGGTTTGCATCCTGTGTGTAGTTTTGTTGCTTTATCGATTAGCTAGCAATTACCTCAGTATGTTTGGGTAGACAGGAATCAAAGAGTTGGCATCCTATCTTTTGGAGTCATTAAAAGTTGATTCTGGCTGGGCACTGTGGCTCACACCTACAATCCCAGCACTTTGGGAGACCGAGGCAGGTGGATTGCTTGAGCCCAGGAGCTCAAAACCCATCTCTATTTTTAAAAATGATCCTTTGATTCTTTCTATGGTTTCCAATTATAAGTGTTCAGCAGCTTAGCTACCAGTGAAGTTGGCCATCCTTACCTGGCAGAAAAACTTTCAGAGTCAATAGGTTGAGTTTCACTATTTAGTTGAGCTTCATTTTTATAACATTCCAAACAGTACTGTGGCTGTCACTTTCGCAACTATAAACAATGAGAATACAATATTTCAAGTCCAGGATATCTAGAATCTCAGTCTAGAGTATCAGAAGGGACTGTTCTCTGCCTGAGGACCTCTATGACTCTATTGAAAAGACAAGCTTTCCTGACATTTCTGGGATCCCATCCTGCTTGGGATTTATCTCCTCTTCAGGGAGCTGACAGTCAGAGAATAATCACTTTCGTGGGTCATGAAGGTCTGGTAAATACCTCAGTGTCTTATCACCAATTCTTTGCCATGTTCATGAAATTCATGAAATGACTCTGCTAAGCTATTGGCACCATGCATTCTCTCTGTAAGGAACCATAGGAAATTCACCCACATCTCATTCTCCCAGTATCAATCCCAACTCTACTTGAACATGGGCAGAATCTTTTGTCTTTCTTTAGATTTGGTCTTAGACTGTAAACCCCTGTGCTGGCCAAAAGATGATATAAGGTCTTCACCCATTATATGGTAATTCTAGTCATTTTCCTCCTCTCCAGTGGAATGTTCTTACCTGTCCAGTATAGTGTGCTTCCAATGAAGCTAATATATATTTTTAAAAATGAAAACAAAAACAAAACAAACAAAAGATACTTCTGAGGGGAGCTACGCAAATGATAGTTTATACCCTTGCTAAAGAAAGCATTGACCAACTCAAGTTCCACTAGCATAAAACTATTTAAGCTATATCTCCACAGGAAAAGTAGCATTTTCTACTATGTTCTAATTTGTTTTTAATCAAAGTACATTCCTCCTCATGAACATCTGCTTTCACCTGCTTAGTTATATATGATTTAACTTAAATGTTGGCTATTTCAGAATACCAGGTAGAATGCTTAAATTCTTCCTGAACCAACTGCATTACATATTAAATATCTCTCATATCAATTAGTATGGTCCCAAATACTGAGCAGATTAGAAGCAAAAGCTTACATTATTTCTGGATCCTAATCTAGAGGGAAGATCTTATATTGATTCCTCTCCAAACTGATGCTACAATAATCTAGCTAGTTATTTTCAACTCCAGGGTACAAAGTAATAGCAGTTCTCTTTATGGTTATGTGATGTGAACTATTGACAAAATTACACTGTAATTACTATATAGAGTCAAGGAAATTACATAGCAATTGTCCTATAATTATTGGATTTTGTATCTGATTTATAAACTGCCATATGAATTATGTGGTAATTAATACTGGGTCTTCCTGGTGTTATTTAGTTATTATTCATTCATTTCTTTAGGAAATTCTGCATTCACAGAGATCAGTGTGTTTAAGCCGTAACAATCAGTGTTTAAATCTCTAAGGCTTAGGAGTCTGACTCATGCATTCAATAATTCAAAAACTAGTGTAAAGCTATTTATGGTTTGATGAAATTAATCAAAGTGATCAAACATGGTTCTAATCCAAATTATAATATTTAGGAAACACATATGTTTTTCAATGTTTAGGAGGTGTGTGACACACACTTAATTTTTTTGCAAACTACTACCAGTTCCATGTCCGTTCCTACCAAGCTGATAAATGTAGAGTGTTACATACTAAAAAGCCAATAAGTAAAAGGAAATCTGACCAAGCACTGCCCAAAATGTTTTCATACAGTTATTCTCAATCTTGGCCACATATTGTAATCACCTGGAAACCTTTCAGTGCTGATGTTTAGTACTCTGGATCCTAACCCCAGAGTTTCTGATTTAATTGGTCTGGGGTGGAGCTGGGTCACTGGAAGGTCTAAAAGTCCCCCAGGTGGCTACAATGTATAGCCCCAACCATTTTTATTTGCAACTGAGGTTGGGCACCACTGATTTTGAAGCATCATTGGAAATTAGACCTAAAGTTTGCTGGAGGTTTGCAATTTCCAAAACTCTAAAGTTAATTTTTGCTCATGTGTTTGGACAATAGAGTCAAGAATGCCAGTTTTCACACTCTTGGTAATGAAGCGTATGTGGCTTGCTCCACCTTGCTAAATGTGTGCTATCACCTACATTAACTTCATTATTCAATTTTTTAAATTTTATCAAAAAATACAGGAACATACTTGAAAACATAAAATAGTTCTATGAGGCTTATAATGGAAATCAATAGTTCCCTGCTTTACTTTGCCCCAGTGCGAGGTTATAATCCCTAGAGATAATCAATATTAACTTTTCTATTTCTAAACAATATGCTTATACTGCTATGTCTTGATTTTACAATTTGATACCCTATCATTTGATTTTCTATCCATCCAACTCATCCCGCCGCTACGCACACACTTCAAATCCCTCTCCCAGCTTCCCAAAATACTTAAGCCACAAGTTGATTAAATCAATACTTAATGGTTATATAATTATGATGGTAAATATTTTTGACAGCTGAAACTTGTATATAATACAATTTGTAACTGTCTCAAGGAGGGGAATATTTGGTCAATACTCCATGTGCCTATCGATAAATTTTTCTGTTTTAAGCATGCTGTACATATTAATTTCACCCTCAAGACAACCCTATGTGGTAGCACTATCATTATTTCCACTTTGCAAAAATAAAAATAAAAGTGAGTTAAATGTATCTGCCTGGTTAGTAAGTAATGAAAACCAGGTATTCAGTGTTCTCGAAGCAGAGCTCTAAACCATCACCCAAGACAGTAAAATGAGTGATAAGCAGTCAGTCAGTCTTTTGTGCCCCTGCCTGGGACTGCTCCAGCCTGGAGCAGTAGCTTTCTCACAGTCTACACAGTTATCTACTCGGAACATCCCCAATCACAGGACTTCCTCTCATCCCTGTCCTTTGAATCTCTTCTTTCCTGAACCTCACACTCTTCCTCATGCCTGATCCTTGTTTATTAAAACACCTTCCATAGTAAATTCCCTATATAAGGGACAGGGAGGTAAAGTTTTGGGGGCATGAATATGTAAAATGTCTTTCCTTTGCCTGCACAATTAATATATTTGGTCAGTGTATTTTCTCTTGTGGCTGAAACAAATTACCACAGACATAGTGGCTTAAAATCTACATTTCTTGGACAGTTCTTGAGATCAGACTCTAAAATATGTCTGCAAGGCTAAGTTCCTTCTGGATGATCCAGGGAGAATTCATTTCCCTGCCCATTTTTGAGAAAGCACCTACATTCTTTGGCTTATGGCCCTTTCCTCTATCAACCTGTTTCTATTCCTCTTCTCCAGAGTTTGGAATTTTCATTTGGAAACCATTCATACTGTCAACAAAAGTTCCCTGAAAAGAAATTTGGAGGAAAGAGATTTTATTCCATTAAATAATTTGCAAACAGGAGTTCTACACATTCTTCATGTAAAACCAAAGTGAGTTCCAGAGAACAAAGGGAAGGCTCAGGTTTTATAGCAAAAGTTCCCACCCAGGTTCCTAATCAGGTCCATTTATGCAAATGAAGAATTCAAACTTGTTTAGGTCTGATTGGTCAATATAGCTGAGCCCTGGCTGGTTGGTACAGCTGAGCTCTGAAAGTCCTAAAGACAAAAAGTTTCTGGTTTTCAGGAAACTCAGAGTATGTGTGTGATCCCTAGTCATCAAATGACCACTTGGTTCTATTTTAAATTTAGGCCGTTATTCATTAGGATCAATCTTGAAGAACTTGAAGAACTGGTTCTTTCAGATTCACATTTTCTCAGTCCTCAGAATTTTGAAGACATTGATTTATTGTATTTTTACCATCCTGGGCTGCCCTGGAGGAGCATAGGGTCAATACGTTTCCTTATTTTGTAAATGTGACCTGATTTTTCACCTCTCAATGTAACTTTCAGAAACTTCAAGCTACAATGAATGTCTGGGTACAAGTCTTTTACATTAATTATAATGAGTACTTAACCCTTAATATATGAAAACTCATGCTTTTAATTACAATTATAACAAAAATTGACAAGTGGCACCTCGTTAAACTAAAGAGTTTCTGTACAACAAAAGATATTATCAACAACAACCTACAGAATGGGGGAAAATATTTGCAAACTGTGCATCTGACAGAGGTCTAATATCCAGAATCTATAAAGACATAAAACAATTGAACAAACAAAAAAACAAATAACCCCATCAATAAATGGGAAAAAAACATGAACACTTCTCAAAAGAAGACATACAAGTAGCCAAAAACATATGAAAAAATGCTCCACATCACTAAGCATCAAAGAAATGCAAATCAAAACCATGAGATGCCATCTCATGAGAGTCAGAATAGCTATTATTAAAAAGTCAAAAAGCAACAGATGCTGGTGAGACTGTGGAGAAAAGGGAACATTTATGCACTGTTGGTAGGAATGTAAATTAGTTCAGCCACCACGGAATGCAGTTGTGAGATTTCTCGAAGAACTAAGAGTTGAACTACCATTCAACCCAGCAATCCCATTACTGGGTATATACCCAAAGGAAAATAAATTGTTCTACCAAAAGGACACATGCACTTGTCTGTTCATTGCAGAGCTATTCACAATAGCAAAGACATGGAAATAACCCAGGTACCCATCAACAGTGGACTGAATAAAGAAAATGTGATATATATATATACATATAGGTATATAATATGGAACACTACACAGCCATAAAAAAGGATAATATCATGTCCTTTGCAACAACATGGATGAAGCTGGAAGCCATCATCATTAGTGAATTAATGCAGAAACAGAAAACCAAATACCACATGTTCTTACTTATAAGTGGGAGCTAAACAGTGGGTATTCATGGACATAAGGTGGCAACAATAGACACTGGACCTCCCAGAGAGGGGAAGGAGAGAAGGGAGCAAGGGTTGAAAAACTAACTGTTGGGTACTAAGCTCAGTACCTGAGTGAAGGGATCAATCATACCTCAAACCTCAGATTCATACAATATACTCAGGTAATAAGCCTGCACATGTATCCCCTGAATCTAAAATAAAAGTTGAAATTAATGAATAACAAAACCAAGAGAAAATGCATGCTTTTCCATTCTGAAAAGTTTTATTAAATTATTTCCCTGATGTCTCCCCCCATTGCCTCTTTTATTTCATTCTAAAATTCTCAAATTAAGAGTCAGGGCTCTTAAATTGAGTCTCCTCTCCAGTTTTACACCTTTTTGCCATTTCATTCTTTCTGGGAGATTTCTTCAACTTTAGCTTCTGACTTTTCACCTGATCTTCTTCTCATTTCTGCTGTATATTTTTGCATTCGGAGAGTTCTGCCCAGTTCGCTCATGTTGCTTTTTGTTTATTTGTTGTTGTTGGCTTTTGTTGTTGGTTTTTATTATTCTCGCTTTTGATAAGGCTATCTTATTGTTTTATGGATACAATATCTGCTTTTGTATAATAAGCATATGGATTATAGTTATTTTGTTGTTTTGTGTGTTTTGTTTTACTTCTAAATTTTCTATTGCTCTCTGTATTGTTTTGTATTGTCAAATTTGCTTTTATATATCATGATCCCAGAGGGCAGCTCAAACTCCAGTCATTACCTCTGCATCCCAGCCTGTCATGAGGATGAATAAGTAAAAGAACAAATCCTACAACACTTCCCTTAAATGATATACACCTCTTCCATTTACATTCCATTGTTCAGAACTTAATAACATGATGTCCCCTAGTTGTAAATAAGGCTAAGAAATATACTTTTTTTTTTTTTTTTTTTTTTTTTTTGAGATGGAGTCTCACTCTGTTGCCTAGGCTGGAGTGCAATGATGCAATCTTGGCTCACTGCAACCTCTGCCTCCCAGGTTCAAGCAATTCTCCTACCTCAGCCTCCTGAGTAGCTGGGTTTACAAGCACATGCCACCACACCCGGCTAACTTTTGTATTTTTTGTAGAGACAAGTTTCACCATGTTGGCCAGGCTGGTCTCGAACTCCTGACTTCAAGTGATCCACCCACCTCAGCCTCCCAAAGTGCTCAGGTTACAGGCGTGAGCCACCGTGCCTGGCCACAAACTTTATTTTATAAGGCCATGTGCCCAGTTGAAAACTGAGGGTCTAGTTGTATTGTAGATGGGTAGGGTAAGGGAAAAACGAAAAAGAGATAATTGGGAACAACCAGTAAGTAGTCTCCGCCTCAACTTTTATTAACTAATGTGAATTATTCCTCCAAAACCCAACTTCCACAGTAATACTGTAACTGATAGATAGGCTACTTGATAGCCTATCTATGCCAGTAGCCTATCTATGCCAACTCCACCTTAAAGTATTCACTGATGATCATATTGATGATTCTGAGCCTGTGAACAACTTCAGTTTGCAAAGATTCAATTTGTTTATGATACTGAACTTACTAAGGCAAGAACATAGACAAGAAGGGTTTTGTTTTGGGAAGAATGATTCAACAGGAAGGGCCTACCATTTAACCCACCATAAACATTAGAGATGATGTAGCCCGCAAGTTATTGAATAGGGGTTTAAACTTTGCCGAAATGGATTTTTCTCGCAGATAAAACTCTAGCAGTACATAGTCCAAGATCTAAGGATGACTTCATAACAATATTATGAACCTAGGGACCTATTAATCAGAATTTTTTTCCTAGCAGCTGTCAGGAATCTTCATTTTCACAAGTAACTTTAAGAGGCCATTGTGAAGCTGTTGGTCTCCGGAAGAGTGAGAGTGAGAAAAGGAAGGCAGCGCATAACTGGAGCTACTACAAAGATGCTAATATACAAGAATTTGATTCATCGTCTTCAGATTTGTTTCTCTAAGAATGTAGAAACACTTTTGTTTGGGCTATGTGTTTATTTATTTCTCAGGAAAATACTAGCACAGCCTTGAGAGAGCAAGTGCAAACAAGTTACATTGCCCCTAGGGTGCCATTTACCCTCTGCTAAAGCACTGGTCCCCAGACCACACTTTAAGAAACACTGCCTTAAAATAAAAGTATAGTCATTTAACCTAATCTCATTGAGAACTCTCTGGCCGGGAAAGTGATTCACGCCTGTAATCCCAACACTTTGGGAGGCCAAGGAAGATGGATCACCTCAGGTCAGGAGTTCGAGACCAGCCTGGCCAACATGGTGAAACCAAGTCGCTACTAAAAATACAAAATTAGCCAGTCGTGGTGGCAGGCACCTGTAATCAGAGCCATTTGGGAGACTGAGGCAGGAGAATCACTTGAACCTGGGAGACAGAGGCTACAGTGAGCTGAGAGCACACTACTGCACCCCAGACTGGGCAACACAGTGAGACTCTGTCTCAAAAAGAAAGAAAGAAAGAAAACTCTCTTTAAACAATCTTACCATTGACACTACTGGATTACTGATTTCTTAATTTACTGTGGGCGGTGGAGTCCCAGGATGGAGGTGAGAGAGTGTCAAGTGACAAGAAGGGGGAAGAGGTAATACTGTAATTTAAAAATTTTTTGTGAGCACAAAGAAGAGTCCTTCAGCTACTTATTTAAAAATAAAGCCATTAAGTTCTCCTTTATATTCCTTCCCTGCAATGCTAGGGATCATTAAACCCCAAGGAACTTTTGACACAACAATGCACCAAGCAACCACACCTGTTTTCATCCCATTTGTGTTTCCATCACTTTCTGAGGAGGAAGAAAGCTGTCTAACCTGATGACTCTGAATGGAGTATTCAGCAAATGGTATTTTGCTTCACATCAAGTGATTTCTTCCTAAGAAATCATCCCTGTTATAACAGCAAGACAATTAGAGGAGCAGTGAGAAGGATTTGATTACTACTGCTTCTGATTTTTCCTATTTAACCAGAATGTGGATATTTATGCCAGAACAGTAAAGAAGTTTAGATCCCAAATGAGTGCACAGACACAGTGGTGGTATCTTTTTTTTAAATTATTTTTTCACAGATGGGGTGATGGAGTCTTGTTATGTTGCCCAGATTGGAGTGCAGTGACTATTCACAGGTGTGGTAATAGCTTACCACAGCCTTGAACTCCTGGGCTCAAGCAATCCTCCTGCCTCAGCCTCCTGAGTAGCTAGGACTACAGGCATGTACCACCATGCCCAGCTTTTGATATATTTTAATATGTGTGGTAGTATATGTGTGTGTACATTTTAATTGCTTACTATAAATCAAAAGTAATCGGATATATATTTATACATAGTTTCCTCACTATTATGCAGATCTGGGGAAAGTGTTTATCAGAAGGGGATTAATTTTCTTTCATTGCAAGTGGGCATTACATGCATACCCAGAAAGAAGTTATTCGGACAACAGGAGTAACCTGTAGACTTCCCTACTACTCAGCTTCAGTGCCCTCAATGCCAGAATCAGGGCCATAGAACCTCAGCTTGGAGAACTCCTTAGCACTCACACAAGTTAGAATGTATTAAATAAGGCTAAGCATTACTTGCCAAACATAATTCTAATTGTGAATATCCTTTACCATACAATCTTTTCCTATTCATTGGGAAATATATTTTTTGATGTTCTTTGTAGTTAAAAAAGCAATACAGACTATTATAAGACATTCCATAGGCAAGTTGGTATCAAAAGATTATTTGCTTTTTTAATATCCTTTTTTTCTCTGTGGCTTCAGTATTACATATTTAATTTGCAAAGAATTTCAAGCAATATAAAGAAAAAATACAAAAAAAAAAAAACCCTAGGAATGAATTCATGGAACACCCATGTTTTTATTAATCTGATTCTTAATTATGAGCCAATGCATAGGCACCACATGTAGACTGTTTTAATGATTAGGTCTTGAACTTGGAAGTTAACATGTTTCTACCACCTGTGCTGTTTAGTACATCACCACCCACTGAGAACCATTTCCATTTAACTCGCTTTCCCTGATCATGTCCCTGATCTTTCTCTCTCAACCCATATGTGCGTATGTACACATATGCACACACATACACACACCACGTCTCCTCTAGTTTCCCAATTATGCATTTTCTTCCACCCAGTCTCTGTAATCTCTTACCATCTGTAATTCTACAATACATGCACATCGACCCCTGAACATAGAACAGACAGATTCTGGGTAGGCCTTATGGAAAGCAGTCCCATTTCTGGATAATCATATCTTACTGTATATGCACAGGGATATTTACAGTTTTACACATAGTAATTTGTTGTGGAATATCACAATTATTGTCAAACAGATGCAAAAAAATGAAATACACAAACTACAAGATCCTGGCTTGTTTTAGTTATCTATCATTGTGCAACAATCATCCCAACACTTGCTTTATAAAAAGTGACTTAATTTTCATGATCCTGTAAGTTGACGGGGTAGTTCTTCTGCCACTCTCTCTAGGGACTACTCATGTTGCTGCATTCAGCTGGCAGGACGACTAACAGTCAGGCTCAGCTGAGATAACGGGGATGGTGCAGTTTCCATCTTGTGACCTTTCATTCTGGGTGTTGACATGGCAACAGCTCAGGGTGACATTCCAAGAGGGAAGCTCCAATAGGGGAATGTTTAACAAGTCCCTACTGGCCACATTTGTGATGTTGCATTAACCAAAGCAAGTTAGTGACCAGAGTCAAGGTGGGAGAGGAATATATATAAGTGCTTGGATATTGGGAGGTGTAACTTACTGGAAGTCATTACTCTAACAACTTTCCATATGGCCCAATATCATACAGTCGTCCAAAGCTATCGGACATTGACTCTTCATATGAAGGATGAGGTATCTGAATACAAACAATCTAAAAACATTTTTTGTATGTGTGTTCTGTAGGGAATGATTTACCTTGAAGACAGGCTCAATAAATGAAAAACATTCCTGGGTTATTCAAAACAATTGATAGCCTCTTTAACACAAGACATACATACTTCCTACCGTGAACAAAAATGAGAGAGAACAGGAGAAATGTGACTGAGTCACTTCAGGGTGGATTCCTTTCTCTTTTCAGCGGATATTTCCTGTGCATGTGTGCTCCTGTGACCATGTATCTACAAGTGCAACTCAGTACAGACTGGTATTAGATTAGCAAGTGTCTTGCTTTAATTTTTTTCTCTATATCCAGTGTCCTTACCCTGGAGTGTGGAACAAGTTGTTATTGAGAAGGAGAACATCTGAGGACAAGAAAAACAGGCTAATGAAGCTCCAGTTTTTCAGGAAAGAGGAAACTAACCCTGAGAGAATCAAGTAATCTAGTGGTATCTGGGGGAGCTCTTGAAGAAGCAGGTGGGCATCTTATTAGATGATGTCTGCCTGAGCTATTCCTCAAGAGGTGTGTGTAAATTGCTTTGCACTTCTTGGTCCCTTTTGTTTGTTCCCTGAGGACCAAGGGAAGTTCCATGGTCTCACAAGTTACTTGAATTTCATTCAAAAAAAAAAAAAAAAAAACTCATAAATAGAACCAAACACCTTCATTTTTATGCACATGTGGACATTCCTTATAAAATTTTTAGTACTAACCCCAGGAGGGGAAGTTTTCCTTGACTAAATTTTTGAGGTTACCTCATTAACAGGCTCCCTGCCATGACCTTCTTTGCAACTCATACAGAACACTGCTGTAGTTGTTCTGTAAAACCAAAATCCTACAGCTCTAGAGAGGGGACACCAAGGAAAACTGCCATGAATACATTTCAGTTGAAAGTTCCAGGAAACTGCCGGAATGACCAAAACTTTCCCACCTGCCAAATCTCAGATCCCAAACACAAGCCACTAGAGCCAGGAGTTTGGTCTTAAAATCTGTTTTAATGGATTGGGCAATCTAATCTTATAACTAGATCCTATTCACTATTAATTATTAGAATAAAGTTAGGCTCCTTTAGGGGCTTAAATGCCTTCTATTGTATGAGACTAAATCTCTGTATCAATAAGAAAACCAGATTGGAATGGAAAATTCTCAGGTGGTCCAGACCACCAAGGATAACTTTGTTGGGCTTTGAGGTTTGGCATTATAGGAACTAAGGTGAATCAATTCAGCCAAATATTTTAGCCCTCCAATACCAGTTATGGTGTATGGAGCCAAAGCTAGATAATGCCCTGAGTGAAATCTAATCTATCCTTAAGCCTTATAATATTTACATATTGGAGTCCTTGCTGCCCATCCAAGCCTATCCCAGCCATGCCAAAGTACAGCTTCTAAAGAC
The DNA here is from genome assembly GCF_002776525.5 of Piliocolobus tephrosceles. NCBI lineage: Eukaryota > Metazoa > Chordata > Mammalia > Primates > Cercopithecidae > Piliocolobus > Piliocolobus tephrosceles. The sequence goes on along the minus strand of NC_045440.1, from coordinate 32,115,372 downwards.
CTGAAAGCTATTGTCTCATACAATCTGGGCCCAGAAACAGCAACAAGCTCAGGCCATAGGTCTCCATTCTTACTTCCTACTCACTTGTAAATGCACTGTAATCTGGCTTCTGCCCTTATCACTTCTCCTTGGCAGCTCTCCCTAAATGAATTACAAAATTCGAAGATGGTCTTCATCTTCTTTGAGCTCTCAGTTGATCATTGTTCTCTTTTTCTTTTGGTTTTATAATCTCTTTTTGAATTAGCATATAATTTTTGTATTTGGTAATACAGAATATCATCTACCTCCCATTTCTTTTGTTCCAGTCTCCCTCTGATGCTCCTTTTCTGCAGAGCCCAACAGGAAGCCAGTCAACAAAAAACACCTGGGAATTGCAAAGTCCCAGCCCCAGCATCAGAAAGTAAAGCATAAAAGAATGAACTTGGAGGTGAGGCACATTAGCTTAATAACCCATAAAAAAGGCAAATTTGTGTTATGTTGGGCTTTTTAAGTATCTATTTGGTAGAAATCATAGACACAACAGTCTAGACCAAGAATTTTCCTTGTGAATAATAGTGGACTTAAGTTTGTTTATAATCATAAAAATTCATACTTGATTATTGTGTCTTGTCAGTTTTGACAAGTTCTATTTTTCAAAATATTAACTACTTATTTTAAAATATTTATTCATAACCTTATAATATCTTCATATTATTTTTAATGACTCTCAAATATGTAGCAATGTCCTTTTTTTCATTCTTGACATTATCAGTTTTCTATTTTTTTCTTAATTGGTCTTCCCAGAATTATATTGATTTATTGATGTTTTCAAGGAAGCAATTTATTCATTTGATTCTGATGGTACACTCTTTTGTATGATTTGGCTAATTTTATTAATTCCTGCCCTTATCTTTATTTTACTTTTTATGGGCTTAATTTATTGTTTTTTCTAACTTCTTGACATAAGGACATACATCATTTGTTTTTAGCTTTTCTATATACATACATACATACATACAAGCTATATACCTCCCTTAAACAGAATTTTAGCTATATCGCACACATTTTTATCTCTTACATATTCATCCTCTGTCAATTCAGAATATTTTCTCATTTTTATTGTGATTCTTGTTTGATCCAGGAACTACTTAAATGTTTACTTTATAATTTGAAAATATTTGAGACTTTTTCACTTATATTTTGCTATTGATGTCTAGCTTAATTTTTGCAGTTCTGTGTGTAACTGAAAAAATTGAAAATAGAAAAAAGATTGCTGTGCAGTGTTCTACAATGTAAATTAAGCCAGTGTAATAATAATCTGTTAAATTTCACAGCTTTACTGACATTTTGTTTTTCTACTTGGTTTATCAGTTATTGAGGGAAGTGTATTAAAGTTTCCTACTGTCTCCTATAGTTATAAATTTATCCTTTTAGTTCTATCAATTTTTGCTTAATTCATCTTACCATATATATTATTACTGATACAAGTTTAGAATTATTACACATTTCTAGTGGAATGCTTCCTTTATTATCATGAAATGTTCCACTTTATATCTAGTAATGCTTTCAGCCTTACTGTTGTTTTCTCCAAGATAATATATCATTTTTCTCTGTCTGTTTTATGATCTTGTCTTTTGTTTTCAGCAGTTTCCGTGTGGTGTGTGTATGACTACCTGTGATTTTCTTTGCATTTATCCTGCTTGTATTTGTTGCTTGATGTCTTTAATTTTTGAGAAATTTAAGGCTGCTCTCTCTTCAAAGATTGCTTCTGACTGATTTCTTTCTTTTTCTGGGACTTTACATGTATGTTAGAAGTTTTCACCTTGTTCCATATACCTCTTATGTCTTTTCTGTATTTTCTTTCTTTTATCTCTCCTACTTTTCAGTTGTCAACCTTTCAGCCATTGCTTTTGATGTGGCAAATGCTTTGAGGGGAGCATTAATATCATGTGCGATTCCTCTCTCAGGGCTTTCCTCCTATCTAGGATCTAGGGTTTACAAGTCCTTAATGTCTCAATGGCTCTCCACGATTTTCAAACTGATTAATTTTAATTTTTTCTGACTTTTCTAGTTCTTGGCAGGAGGGTTAGATGAAACAACATAGTTTGTCATTACTTGCAGCAGAATTCTCACAGTACTATTGTGTTATATTTTCATTATTTTCCAGATTTAAGTATTTTGAGTTTTCATCAAAATTTTTCTATGACATATAAGTTGTTTAGAAGAGTGTTCCTAAAAAATATAGAAATTAAGTCCATATGTATATGGTCAACTGACATCAGCAAGAGTACTAAGACCATTGAAAGGGGAAAGAAAAGTCTTCTCGACAAATGCTACTAGATCAAGTGAATATTCACAACAAAAGAATGAAATGACATAAGTTGTTTACAAGAGTGTTTCTCAAAAATATAGAAATTAAGTCCACATGTATATGGTCAACTGACATCAACAAGAGTACTAAGAACATTGAAAGGGGAAAGAAAAATCTTCTCAACAAATGCTACTAGGACGAGTGAATATCCACAACAAAAGAATGAAATTAGACCCTTACTGCATACCATATACAAAAATTGGCTCAAAATGGATCAAAGATCTAAATATTAAGGGCTAAAACTATAAAACTCTCATAAATCTTCAAAAAAAAAGTATAAATCTTCATACAGATTTGGCAATGGATTCTTAGATATGACACAAAAAGCATAAGCAACAAAAGAAAAAAATGAATTGGACTTCATTAAAATTAAACACTTTTATGTATCAAAGGATGCCATCAAAAGAATGAAAAGACAACCCACAGTATGGGAAAAATATTTGCAAATCATATATCTGTTAAGAGTTTAGCATCCAGAATATTTAAAGAACTCTTACAACAGCAAAAAGACAACCCAATTAAAAAATGGACAAAGATCTTGAATAGATATTTCTCCAAAGAAAATATACTCACAATGGGCTGGGAGCAGTGGCTCATGGCTGTAATCCCAGCACTTTGGGAGGCTGAGACGGGTGGATCACGAGGTCAGGAGTTCAAGACCAGCCTGGCCAAGATGCTGAAACCCCATCTCTACTAAAAACACAAAAATTAGCCAGGCGTGTGCCTGTAATCCCAGCTACTTGGGAGGCTGAGGCAAGAGAATTGTTTGAACCCAGAGGCAGAGGTTGCAGTGAGCTGAGATCATGCCACTGCACTACAGCCTGGGTGACAGAGCAAGACTCCGTCCCAAAAAATAAAATAAAAATAAAAAATAAAATAATGAAAATATACTAACGATCAATAAGCACATGAAAAAAAATGATTCCCATCATTAGACATTAGAAAAATTCAAATCATAATCACAATGACATAGCAAATACTACTTCGTATCCACTAAGATGATTATATTTTTAATGTAAAATAATATTGACAAGGATGTGGAGAAATTGGAACCTACATACATCACTGGTGGGAATGTAAAATGGTGCAGTCACTTCAAAAAAAAAACTTGTGGTGGCTTCTCAAAAAGTTAAACATAGAATTATCATGTGACCCAGCAATTATGCTCTTAGGTATTTGCCTAAAAGAAATGAAAACATATGTTCACATTAAAACTGAATGTATGACTGTCCATAGAAGCATTATTTGTAATTGCTAAAAAGTAGAAACAACCCAAATGTTCATTAACTGATGAATGGATAAATAAAATATTGCATAGTCATACAATGGAATATTATTCTGCAACAAAAGAACAAATTACTGATATGTGCTAGTACCTGGATCAATCTTGAAAACATTATGCTAAGAGATAGAAGCTAGGCACAAAAGACCACACCTGGCATAATTCCATTCATGTGAATGTCCAAAATAGAAAAACCCATAGAGACAGAAAGTAGACTAGTGGCTTCCAGGGACTGCGGTTGGAGTGGAATGGAGAATACTTGTTAATGGATATGGAGTCTCTTTGGTGGAGGTAATGAAAATGTTCTGTAATTAGATATTGATGAAGGCTGTGCAAATGTGAATGTATTGTAAGTCATTAAATTATACACTTTAGCATGGTTAAAATGGTGAATTTTATGGTATGTTAGTTTTACCTCAAAAACAAAAAAAAATTAATAAATATATGGATTGGATTTTTGCTATAAATTAAAAAAAACTGTGATCAGAGAATGTGGTCTCTAGAATATTAAATCATTGAAATTTGCTGAGCCTTGCTTTGTGGTTTAATATATGGTCAATTTTTATAAATATTTCATGTGTGCTTAGGAAGAATGCATGCTTTCTCATTATTACAAGCAGAGTTCTATATATGTCCAATGTATAAAGCATGTTAATTTTATCATTGATGTATTTTATTTCTACACTAATAATTTGTTTCCTGGATCTATTAATAAGGGAAAAGATGTCAAAATTTCCTATTTGGGTGGTGTATTTATTAATTTCTCCCTGAAGTTCTATCAAGTTTTGCTTCATATGTTATTGACTAGATTATTAGTTAGAAGCAAGTTTAGAACTATTATATTATCCTAATAAATTAAACTTTTAATCATTATGTAATAAACACCATTATACTTCTCATACTTTTTATCCAAAAGTCAGTTTTTCACTAAACTCAGTTTCAGTTATCTTTGGTTTGGATTTGCCTATATTTTTTCTTTATTTTCAATCTGATCATGGTTTATATGCTTTAGGTTGTCTTTAAAAGATTAGATGGCTGCATTTATTTTTGCTCTTAATCCAATTTGACAAACTGCATTTTAATCATCAAACTTGGTTCTTTTTAATTTACTGTGATCACAGATATATTTGGACTCAGTTTTATCTCACTTTTTGCTTTTGATTTTTTCTCTTTTTGTTCTCTTCACTTTCTTTGTATAGATTTTTCTTGTTTGAATAACTCTTTATTCCATATTTTTCTCTACCTGTTTGGAAACTATGCACTCTATTTCTATTGGCTTAAAAGTTACCTTTGAAATGTACCATCTAAGTGTAACAAATCTAAAATCAGGAGTTTTTCTCTCTTATCCATTCAAGAATTCTTGGAACATTTTAAGTCTGATCACCTCAATTCTGGCTTATATACTATTGCTCCTCAGTATTTTAACTGTGTCTTTATTAGCCACAAGAAGTTATTCATTATCATTATATAGACATTGCTCACTTATCTACATTTAAGAATTTATTTGTTCACAATTTTATTCTGCATCTTAGGCCTTTTCAAAACAATTTTACTTCCCCCTGAAGTACATGTTTCAGAAGTTTCTTTTGTGCAGATCTATTAGTGATTAACACTCAGTATGTAGTCAATATATAATTACGTGAAAATTCCTGTTATTACTCCAATTTTTGAGATAGAGACAATTCTAGACCAATATTTTCTCTCTGAATTTAATATATATTTTATTAACATATGCAATTATTCTGACTTCCATTTTTTCAGGTTTTCAAAAGGCCTATTCTAAGTCTTTTGGAGGGGAAAGGTTATAATTTGTCTTTTCCACATGGCTACATCTTAGATCTCTTTGTCACTGATGTTCTGCAGTTGCTCAACCTTATAACTAGGGGTAGATTTCTTTTCACTTTATTCTTCTTGGTAAACATTATCCTGCTTATGAGCCCTCAGAAATAATACCACACATCTACAGCCATCTGATCTTTGACAAACCTGACAAAAACAAGAAATGGGGAAAGGATTCCCTATTTAATAAATGGTGCTGGGAAAATTGGCTAGCCATAAGTAGAAAGCTGAAACTGGATCCTTTCCTTGATGCTTATATGAAAATTAATTCAAGATGGATTAGAGACTTAAATGTTAGACCTAATGCCATAAAAACCCTAGAAGAAAACCTAGGAAATACCATTCACGACATAGGCATGGGCAAGGACTTCATGTCTAAAACACCAAAAGCAATGGCACAAAAGCCAAAATTGACAAATGGGATCTAATTAAACTAAAGAGTTTCTGCACAGCAAAAGAAACTACCATCAGAGTGAACAGGCAACCTACAGAATGGGAGAACATTTTTGCAATCTACTCATCTGACAAAGGGCTAATATTCAGAACCTACAAAGAACTCAAACAAATGTATGAGAAAAAAACAAACAACCCCATCAAAAAGTGGGAAAAGGATATGAACAGACATTTCTCAAAAGAAGACATTTATATAGCCAACAGACACATGAAAAAATGCTCATCATCACTGGCCATCAGAGAAACGCAAATCAAAACCACAATGAGATACCATCTCACACCAGTTAGAATGGCAATCATTAAAAAGTCAGGAAACAACAGGTGCTCGAGAGGATGTGGAGAAATAGTAATACTTTTACACTGTTGGTGGGATTGTAAACTAGTTCAACCATTGTGGAAAACAGTGTGGCGATTCCTCAAGGATCTAGAACTAGAAATACCATTTGACTCAGCCATCCCATTACTGGGTATATACCCAAAGGATTATAAATCATGCTGCTATAAAGACACATGCACATGTATGTTTATTGCGGCACTATTCACAATAGCAAAGACTTGGAATCAACCCAAATGTCCATCGGTGACAGACTGGATTAAGAAAATGTGGCACATATACACCATGGAATACTATGCGGCCATAAAAAAGATGAGTTCATGTCCTTTATAGGGACATGGATGCAGCTGGAAACCATCATTCTCAGCAAACTATCGCAAGAACAGAAAACCAAACACCACATGATCTCACTCACAGGTGGGAATTGAACAATGAGATCACTTGGACATGGGAAGGGGAACATCACACACCGGGGCCTATTATGGGGGGGTGGATGGGGGAGGGATGGCATTGGGAGTTATAACTGATGTAAATGACGAGTTGATGGGTGCTGATGAGTTGATGGGTGCAGCACACCAACATGGCACATGTATACATATGTAACAAACCTGCACGTTGTGCACATGTACCCTAGAACTTAAAGTATAACAAAAAAAAAAAAAATAGGCAAAAAAAAAAAATTATCCTGTTTGTATCTGTGGTTTATATAGTATCAGTTCCAGAAAATTCTCAAATTTATGCTTTCAAATATTGCCTCTCCTTCAACATTTTTATTTTTTCTTCCTAGGGCTTCAAATAGAAGTATGTTAGGCATTCTCATTCTCTTCTCCATATCTATTAACCTCTCTCACATTTTCCATTTCAGCTTTCTGTGTGACATTCTGAAAGTCTTAAGCTCTTTCAGTTCACTAATTCTTTCTTCAGCCACATCTACTCTGTTGTTTGGTCCATCCCTTAAGGTTTTTTTAATTGATTATTACACTTTATTTTAAATTTTTATCTCCTTCTTTTTACATCTATATGATTACTTGTATATATTGTCATCATGTTTGTCTTTTTTTGCATTTTAAAAGAAATTATTTAAACATTCATGCATAGAGTGGAAGACAAAATAATGCTTCCACCGCCAATGATATCCTCATTCAAATCCCCCAGAAATTTTAAATATGCTACCTTACATGGCAAAAGAGACTTTGTAGATGTCACTAAGGATCTTGAAATTGGAGACTATCCTGTATTATCTGGTATTATCTATATTTATATTCCAATATAATCATGAGGGTTCTTATAAGAAGGTAAGAAAGCAAATTCAGAATAAAGAAATGTGACAAGGGAGTCAGAAGTTGTAGTCATACATTTAGAAAACGGAGGAGGGAGCCATAAACCAAGAAATGTAAGTAGTCTTTAGAAGCTAGAAGAGGCAAAGAAATATATTTTCCTCTAAAGCTTCCAGAAGGAATATATCCCATACAATATCTTAATTTTAGACTTCTGAAGTCTAGAACTGTAAGAGAATAGATTGGTGGTGTTTTAACTCACTAAGTTTTGCAGTAATATCTTATAGCAGCAACAGAAAGCTAATATGTATAGTTATCTCACAGCCACATATAATAGTTTTATTATCTAAAATCCTTGAGGAATTAAATCTGTTGTTTCTCTCCCTCAAGATGATCTGTGAGCTCATGACGATTGTTTATTCAGGATTCTCTAGAGAAACACAACCAATGGGATACAATGGGGTATATCTGTGTCTGTGAACACACACACACACATAAGGAGTGTTATTATAGAAACTGGTTCACACAGTTTCTGCATTAGTCTGTTTTCACACTGCTATAAAGAACTGCCTGAGACTGGGTAATTTAAAAGGAAAGAGGTTTAATTGACTCACAGTTCTGCATGACTGGGAAGGCTACAGGAAACTTACAATCATGGCAGAAGGCAAAGGAGAAGTAAGTTCATTATTCACACGGTGCCAGGAGAGAGAGAGAGAGAGAAGGGGAAGTTCTAGATACTTATCAAACAACCAGATCTCATGAAAACATACTCACAATCATGAGAATAGCATGGGGGAAAACCGCCCCCTTGATCCAATCACCTCTCACCAGCTCCCTCCCTTGACAGGTGGAGATTACAATTCAGATTACAATTCAAGATGAGATTTGGGTGGGGACACAGCCAAAACATATTAGTTACAGATGCCAGAAAGTTCTACAATCTGCTGACTGCAAATTGAGAACCAGGAAAGCTAGTAGTGTAATTCAGTCCAAGTCTGAAGGCCTGAAAATCAGGAGACCAGTGGTGTAGATCCCAATCTATGTCTGAAAGCCCAAGAACCAGGAGCACTGGTGTCCAAGGGCAGGAGAAGATGGATTTCTCAGCTCAAGCCAATAAAAAATGTGCCCTTCCTCCACCTTTTTTGTTCTATTTGAGCTCCTAAAAGCTTGGATGATTCCTGCTCACATTAGTGAATGCAGATCTTCTTTACTTAGTCTACTGATTGACATGTCAATCTCTTCTGGAGGTATCCTCACAGATGTATCCAGATAAAATGTTTTACCAATTACCTGGGTATCTTTTAGACCAGTCAAGTTGGGCTAAGGGGATTAACAATTACAATTACAATGGTTGATTTTAACTTGTGGAAAACCTGGAGTCTCCATTGAGAATATAATTTCTCTGGATAGTATTTCATTTTGCTTCTGCTAAAGCCAAGGGTTCTACCTATCTGAGATCATTCCAGTTCATTCCCAATTTCATGGGTTACATCTGGAAGTCTTGAGTTCCATTCCCTTATTTTGTCACCTGCCTGAAGAACTTTTTCTACAAGCATAAGGATACATTAACATTTCTCAGGGAACATAGTTACAAAGAAAAGCTATACACATTGTGTAAAAGCCCTGCGGGAGATCTTTTTAAATGTGTTCATTGTTCACCGTTTTCGTTTCAGCTTACATTGTTTTCTTCTTTTTCTTTTCTTTGAACCTTGAAGATTTCCTCACTTTATGACAGTCCAACTATGGAACAAAACTTTTTTAATGAAAACTCTTATCTTTTTTAATTTGAAGGTACACTCTCACAAAAAATATCTAACATGTCGAAATTACTGAAGCATAAGTTTCTACACCATCCTTCACAACATTTCCTTGACTTTCAAGACATAACACCTTCCTGGCTCTCCTTCTGCCTCTCTAGCCACTCTGACTGCACCTACTTTTCAAATTTATTCTTCTTTGTCTGGTAAAGAAGTTTTGGAATGTCTCAAGGATTTGTCATAGAGGATCTCATTTCTCCCAGTATTCTTTTACATAAATGATCTCATCCACTCAGCTACATCACATTTTCCCTCTTCCATGGAGATTAATATCTAGTATCAGTCTGTCAGGCAAAAAAGGCAAATAGTCAAAAGTACCCAAGAAAATATTTCAGGAATTGCTACACTTGAGACAGACATGCCACTCTCAAAAAATTCAACACAGACTATTTTCTACAGAGGATTTGAAAGATTACTGATTTCTTAGTTTATCTCCTGAAAGAATTGGCTATGAGTGTTATAGGATAAAGCATTTAGAATAGGAATTAGACATTATATAATTAAAAGAGGGACTTATGTGAATTCTGGAAGTGGGTAATTGGAGGATTAAAAAAGAGTTATTGGCCAGGCATGGTGGCTCACACCCGTAATCCTAGCACTTTGGGAGGCCGAGGCGGGAGGATCATTTGAGGTCAGGAGTTTGAAACCAGCCTGGCCAACGTGGTGAAACCCTGTCTCTACTAAAAATTAAAAATTAGCCAGGTATGGTGGCAGGTGCCTATAATCCCAGCTACTTGGGAAGCTGAGGCAGGAGAATCGCTTGAACCCAGGAGGCGGAGGTCGAAGTGAGCCGAGTTCACACCATTGCACTCCAACCTGGGCAATAGAGTGTGACTCCATCTAGAAAAAGAAAAAAAAAGTTATGAATTAGTTCTCCTTAAGCAATGGCATAGGTGAGAAAGAGCCTCCAAGGAAATCCGAGAAACCAAATAAGTTAAGCTGCTAAAGTGACAGCAAAGGGGAGCTTGCCTCTGTGGGCCCACGACCCACCGAGAAAAGAATTCTGGAAAAAATAATTTCCAGGTTAATCAAATTGAGAATAGAACAATTCAACACAACTTAGAACAGATTCAAATTTAGATTTCAGTTGAGAGATTATATATGAATGTCTTTCTCCTCCATTTGATATAAACGTCATAAAAACAAGGACTATTTATTCATTATTTCAACAACTATTTATTGAGTAGCTACTGTGACCCAAGTGCTTTTCTGAGCAGAGTACACAGCAGTGAAGAAAAGAGATAAAAAGTTCTTATACTCACATTAGTGGGTTGGAGTTGGGCAATGGACAAAATAATAATGTAATACACATATACAGTAAGCCTTCACTTGTGGTCAATAGGTTCTTGGAACTTGCAATATAATATCATAAAATGTATCATAAAAATATCATAAAATGTAACCAACTTTTTTTCAACAACATTATAATGATACAACTTTATACAGAACATTGAACAAAATGATGTTATTCCAGGCCCTCCTGGGTATCATTTTCAAAGCATGGCGAAAAAACCTACAGCTTCTATGCCCTAAATGTATCTCATGTCTTCTGGCCATGGGCTTTATATAAGCTCAAATCAAACTGACACTTATCCTGCAGGATGCTAGATATTCCATAGTTTAAATTTCAGTTTCAAGACATTTCCTATATGAAAGACTGCAAAAATGTGGCACCCGAGAATTTAAATGACAATATTTGGCAGAATTTTATAACTTCATTTTCTATAAGTTCGAAGGACTAATGAGTCCCCTTATCAGTAGAAAATGTGAGTTTTCCCAGTCTGGTGAGAGAACTGTCTGGCCATGCCTTGCTCAAATACCCTAAAACAACACTGCCTGTGTGGCAGCTACCAACAAATGGATGGCAATCTTCCTTGTTCTCCACTCCTATCATATGTATGTTCCAGTCAGCTGAAACACAGACTCAGTGTGGTCTACACAAAATAATATTAAGATACTAGAAATTCCCGGACATGACAAAGAGGGAGAAAATGTACGGAAATGGATTTATCACAAGTGACTCGCTTACCCATCCTAGTAGGGTCGGCAGGCTCTCCTTTCATCACAGCTTTTTTTTCCCATAGGTTATTGGGGTACAGGTGGTATTTCATTACATGAGTAAGTTCTTTAGTGGTGATCTGTGAGATTTTGGTCCACCCATCACCCAAGCAGTATCCACTCCACCCTATTTGTATTATTTTATCCCTCGCCCCCTCCCTCCCTTCACGCCAAGTCCCCGGATTCCCTTGTATCATTCATGTGTATCATATATATATCATATATACATATATATGTGTATATATAAATACCAGAGTTTCTTTATCTAGTTGTTGATTGATGGGCATTCGGGTTGGTTCCATGCTTCTAGAGCATTGGGCAGTGAGTCCCTTTTGCTCAGTAATACAACCAGACCTTTCAGAATTATTGCAGTGGTGAATTGTGCTGCTACAAACATGCAAGTGCAAGTATCTTTTTTGTATAATGACTTATTTTCCTCTGGGTAGATACCCAATAGTTGGGATTGCTGGATCAAATGGCAGTTCTACTTTTAGTTCTTTAAGAATCTCCACACTGTTTTCCATAGTTGCTGTACTAGTTTACATTCCCACCAGCAGTGTAGAAGTGTTCCCTGATCACTGCGTCAATGCCAACATCTACTGTTTTTGACTTTTTTATTATGGCCATTCTTGCAGGAGTAAGGTAGTATCATACTGGTTTTGATTTGCATTTCCCTGATCATTAGTGATGTTCAGCATTTTTTCATATGTTTGTTGGCCATTTCTATATCTTCTTTTGAGAACTGTCTATTCACCTCAGTTTTGAGAAATACATCATTGGGAAGCCCTGAGATTCTTGAAAAATGCTGTGTTGGCTTCACTCCATTGGCCACGGATAAGGTTGAGAGATACTGCCATTGTAATGAGCTCTCTTATTTCTATGGAGATGATGGAATTGAGGCCAGGCAGAGGACAAATATCACTACCTAACTGCCAGAAGTAGAGCAGACATAGTCATCATACCAGGCAGCAAGGCTCATGGTAATCAGAATGGTTTGACACATGGTATTTTGGCAGTGGATAACTGATTACAAGGTCCCTAGAGTCCAAATAAATGGCCTATCCTCTAATATCCTAATTGATTTCTAGAACTGAACTGAAACTGTAAACCAGGAAAATAGATGATTTGAGACCTTCATCTAATTCCAGAAGTAATCATTTCCCAGAGGCACATGAATAAAGAGAAGATTGCACCATAGAGGAAGTCCATGCAATATTATGTTTTGTAAATTGTCTGGTCTTCCCCAAAGGAAAGTGCCACCACTTCCTGGAATGACTATACCCAGGAGAAAAGGGAATGACTGAAACTGTGCCCCAAAGAGTTAAAAAAAAAAACAAAAACAAAAAACTAGTAGAAACTCTTGAGTTTACAGGATGGCAGATAAGAAAAGAAACAACTTGCTGAAATACTGAAACTTCTCTCCTTTGTAAGATAACAAACTGGCTGAAATCAGTTGAAACCACTATAGCTGCATAAGTTTGCACAAAATGAACTTGCTGACACCATAACCTGAATTTCCATGCTTCCTACCAGCTCCCTCCAAATTTACACATGAGACCAATGAGGAGGCATGAAGAGATGGCTGTACATGCCTGAGGACTTTCTAGACCTTTTTCCTTCCACCAATCACCTGCTAATCCCAGAATCCAGCCCCTAAACCTTTTCTAATAAAATGACTGCTATGAAACTAGCACAGGGAGATAGATTTGAGCTTGACTCCTGTCTCCTTGTGAGTCGACTTGCAATAAAAAGCTTTTCTTTTCTCAAAAACGCGGTGTCATAGTACAGGCTAGTACATCGAGCAGTGAGCCCCTTTTGCTCGGTAATACAACCAGACCTTTCAGGGATTACTGGACACTGGTTCAGAGCTCTTTTGTATCCCCAAGAATATCCTGATGTCTACCAGTGCTTATGTAGGTTGTATAATAAATTTTTGCCTCAGTCTGTTTCATAAAGGGCTCACTTAGTCTGCAAATCCTTTCTGTGGTTATTTTCCCTGAGAAAAGATAGTTGAACTATATATGCCCAGCAACCACTGGAACATCTACATGGGTTTCTACATGGGTTCCTGGCCTATGGCATGATGACTAGTGTGCAGGCAGAGCCTAAAGGAGGCCTGTGAAGCCCCATATCCCTATGACAATAGTAAGCTGGAACCAAAACCACATTCCTGGGGAGCTGCAGAGATTACTGCTATCATCAAAAACTTGAAAGACGCAGAAATGATCATTCTTAGCATCCCCATTTGACTCTTGGGTTGGCTTTCACAAAAGACAGAAAGGTCTTGGCCAGACACAGTGGCTCACATCTGTAATCCCAGCACTTTGGGAGCCCAAGGTAGGCAGATCACTCGAGATCAGGAGTTCCAGACCAACCTGGCCAGCATGGTGAAACTCTGTCTCTACTGAAAAAAAAAAAAAATTAACCAGGCATGGTGGCAGGCACCTGTAAGTCCAGCTACACGGGAGGCTGAGGCAGGAGAATTGCTTCAATCTGGGAGGCAGAGGTTGCAGTGAGCCAAGATGGAACCACTACACTCCAGCCTGGGTGACAGAGCGAGACTGTCTCAAAAAAAAAATAAAAAATAATAAAAAAGACAGAAAGGTCTTGAAGAAGAATGGTAAATTATCACAAACTCAATCAGAAAATTTATCTTTTATTCCAGATGTAGTCTCTTTTATATTTTTCTTTTTGAGATAGGGTCTCACTCTGTCACCCAGGCTGGAGCAGTGGTGTGATTATGGCTCACTGCAGTCTCAAACTCCTGAATTCAAGTGATCCTCCTACCCCAGCCTCCCAAGCAGCTGGCACTATAGACAACATGTGCCACTACACTCAGCTAAGTTTTTAATTTGTATTTATGGAGTGGATTTTGCTATGTTGCCCAGGCTGGTCTTGAACTCCTGGCCTCATGAGATCCTTCCACATTGGCCTTCCAAAGTGCTGGGATTACAGGTAGGAACCAGTGCACTGGCCAGATGTAGTCTTTTTACTTGAGCAAATCAATACGTACGGGAGCACCTGCCATGCAGTTCTCATCTTGAAAATGTTTTGTTTTCTAAAGTATGAAGCAGAAATTGTCAGAAGTGGTTTCCTTGCACTTTTCAGTCAGGAGTATAATTTCACTCTCTTGCTTCAGGGCCACATCAGCTATTCACTCTTTGGCTATAATTTTGTTCACAGGGACCTCGGTTGTCTTACCATCTCATAGAATGTCATGCTGGACTGCTCCACTGATTACATAATAATAATAGAACCTGCTGAGCAAGAAGTAGCAGGCGGCCTAAATGCCTTGGTAAGACATAGTTGTAATAGAGGATGGGCAATAAACTCTAAGAAGATTCAACTCGGTGAACTTTCTGGAAATCCAGTAGTGTGGGCTGGATATCGTCTCCAAAGTGAAAGACAAGTTGCTCTACCATATACCCCCTATCAGTACAAAAGAGGCCCAAAACAAACATATGAAAAAAATGCTCAACCTCACTAATAATCAGAGGAATGCAAATTAAAACCACAATGAGATACCAACTCACACCAGTCAGAATGGCTTTTATTAAAAAGACAAAAAAATAGCAGATACTAGCAAGAAAAGGGAACACTTAGACACTACTAGTGCTAATGTAAATTAGTATAACCTATATGGAAAACAGTGTAGAGATTTCTCCAAGAACTAACAATAGAGCTACCATTTGATCCAGCAATCCCACTACTGGATACTATCCAAAGGAAAATCAACTGTTATATCAAAAAGACACCTGCACTTGTATGTTTATCACAACACTATTCGCAATAGCAAAGTCATGGAATCAACCCAAGTAGCCATCAACAGTGGATTAGATAAAGAAAATACACCTTACATAATACACCATGGGATATGACATACCCATAAAAATTTAATCATGTCTTTTGTAGCAATATGGAGGGAACAGGAGGCCATTATCCTAAGTGAAATAACTCAGAAACAGAAAATCAAATATCGCACATTCTGACTTGTAAGTGGGAGCTAAACATTGTGTGCACGTGGACCTACAGAGGGAAATAATAGACACTGGGGACTCCAAAACGGGATAAGGTGGGAGCAGGGTGAGGGTTGAAAAATTACTTACTGGGTACAATGTTTACTATTCAGTTGATGCTTACACTCCCGCTATGCAATATATCCATATAACAAACCTGCACATGTACCCCCTGAATCTATAAAAATGAAAGCATTTTTTAAAAAATTTAATACAGAAGAGGCCTGATATTTGAGTGAGCCAATTTTGAAATCAACAGACGGCACATTTGAGTATGTTGCTCTGATTCATTTATCAAGAATGAAACTTTTCACTGGAGTCCAGAATTAAAGAACATCTGTAGCTGGTAAGGGCTGCAGTGCTAGTGGCTCTGGTACTAGGTCTTATTACCCAGAAGATTCAATGATACTTGTAATACCTATGACAAGTTGGAATTCTGTGAGTAACGTTATTTTGTGAAAAGTCCTACATTGACTTTTTAGGCCGAAGTGACAACAATCTGGGAGTTAAAGATATTTAATCATGATAAAATTAAAGTTCTTTTCATACACATCCACAGATCCCTTTCATAAAATTGCTCCCAATATGACATAGGTTAATGTTTTTAAATTATTTCTGAACCATCCATGAGAAATCTCAATCGTTCAGAGGTGCCAAGACTTGACGATTCAGTCTACATTAATCTCTAGAAATATTTAGCATAAAAAATAGTTTGGCGGGGCACGGTGGCTCACACCTGTAATCCTAATACTTTGGGAGACCAAGGCAGGTGGATCACTTGACGTCAGGAGTTCGAGACCAGCTTGACCAACATGGTGAAACCCCATCTCTACTAAAAATACAAAGATTAGCTAGGCATGGTGGCGCATGCCTGTAATCTCAGCTACTCGGAAGGCTGAGACTGGAGAATCACTTGAACCTGGGAGGCAGAGGTTGCAGTGAGCCAAGACTGCACCATTGCACTCCAGCCTGGGTGACAAGAACTAAACTTTATCTCAAAAAACAAAACAAAACAAAACAAAAAGGCTTATTAGATAGCATGAAGACATACATAAGTAAGAGACAAAAAATGAGTTGTTGTTGTTGTTTTTTTAAACAGCAGTGACCCATGAGCTATCAAAAAGAATCTTAGAAGAGTTTCTCTCCCATGTAAACAATCTTCTCGGCCGGGCACAGTGGCTCATGCCTGTAATCCCAGCACTTTGGGAAGCCGAGGCAGGCAGATCACCTGAGATCAGGAGTTCAAGACCAGCATGACCAGCATGGAGAAACCCCGTTTCTACTAAAAATACAAAATTAGCCAGGTGTGGTGGCAGGCACTTGTAATCCCAGCTACTCAGGACGCTAAGGCAGGAGAATCGCTTGAACACAGGAGGCAGAGGTTGCAGTTACGCGAGAATGTGCTACTGCACTCCAGCCTGGGCAACAAGAGCGACACTCCATCTCTAAATAAATAAAAACAATCTTCTCTAATTCTCATTCTATAATTAAGGTTTTTCTCTTGCACCCTGGGGGATTCTGTAACATCAACAGGCCAAAGCAAAAAAGCAAAGCCAAAAAAGTTTCTTAAAGTTTTGATGGTCTTTTTTTTTTTTCCTACTTTTATTTTAGATTTAGGGGGTACATATGCCCATTTGTTACCTGGGTATACTGCATGATGCTGAGGTTTGGGGTACAAATGATCCTGTCACCCAGGTACTGAGCATATTAACCAACTGTTTTTTAATACTCACCTCCCTCCCCACCATTAGGAGTCCCCAGTGTCTTGTTGCCATCTTTATGTTCATGAGTACCCAATGCTTAGCTCTCGGTTTTAAGTGAGGACATACAGTATTTTGTTTTCTGTTCCTGTGTTAATTCACTTAAGATAATGGCCTCCAGCTGCATTCATGTTCCTGCAAAGAACATGATTTCATTCTTTTCTGTGACTACAAAGCATTCCATTGTGCATGCACCCCATTTTCTTTATCCAATCCACTGTTGATGGGTACGTAGGTTGATTCCATGACTTTGCTATTTGATGGTCTTCTAAGAAAAAGACAATGAGAAGAAATTCCTTGAGAGATATAATACCTATAGTCTGTCTACAGTATTTCTCTGTAAAGTTCTCTTTAACCACAAGTGAGAATAAAATTACTTATCTTGAGACCAAGACTTAGTAGTCATGGTAAAATTATTTCTGTGTTTCTGAACACTGGTCAGTCTAGACTTCAACTTCATCCCTTCTAGCTTCTTAACTCAAATGTAGCTCAAAATCAAGTTTCAAACACAAAATGACATCCCTAAAATCAATGTTTTATTTTAACAACTAGAAAATACAATTTTCTAGAGTTTTTATATATGATTTCCATAATGGTAATAACAGCAAATAATAAGAGAAAAAGTAATTGTAATACTCGTAGTGTGTTTAATGAGATTTATTTAATGCGTAGAGCCTTAAATAAAGAAATAATAGGTGCACAGAGCACTTAAAGCAGAAGTAACTAAAATCTTATTGAAACCATTACTTTGCCCTTAAGGAATATTTTATTTCATGGTTGAAAAATCATACTTTCAAAGGAAATCAAGGAGAAACACTTAAAGAAAACTTTGGTTTCTTTTAAGGATGAGTAATATTTTACTTATCTATTCATGAAAATACCAGAACTCTTTCCCTTTTATAAGGCTATATGTTATCTCAGTGATGGTAGAACGGACAGCTGGTTGGGTTTGAGCCCTAGCTCTGCCCCCTTCTGGTTGTGTGACTTCAGCCAATATTTAACTTTTCTAATCCCGTTTCCTCAACTGAAAGATGATCATAATAATATTATTATTATATTCGCAAGACTATTTTGAGGATAATGTGTGCGATTTTATTCCTATTGCATCAATTAGATGCATAGAGTTTCATCTCGCAACTTTCATCTGGTCTTTTATATCTTAAAAGATATAAAAGTAGTATAGGAGAAAAATACAAAATTGTCTATTCCCTCTTTTTGAACCCTTTACTATGTTTTCCTATTCCAGGAGCATTTCTTACAATATTGCAAACAAATCAGAATTTGTTCTTCATACCCAAACCTCTACTTTCTTTGTCATTTTAACCTTAATGAAATATGTATGTGATGATGGGGTGTGGTGGAGAAAAAGAGCACCGAACTCAGCAGCCAAGAAATCTGGATTTGAGTCCCAGCTCTGCTGCAGTCTTGAAACGAGGCCTTGAGCAAATCCCAGCCTTAGTGAGTAACGTGTTGCAGGGTATGTTCACTCCTTGGTAGTCATGTTCTCTACTCTTGGCAAACCCACACCAGAGTCTCTGAGCACTTGTTTAGAAGGTTGTGGACAATTCAAGAACTCTGGACAAGTGTTGCTCATTCTCACTTTCTTACAACTTACATCTATCTTGCTTATACACCAGCTACTCCCTTGCCAATCTGTTTGACTTTCCAACTTGTATTTTTTAATTTTTCAATTTTCAATATGATAATCATATACTAAACTGCTTATCAAGCTTCTAACACCAACTTTGGTGATAATAATAGTATTTATTGAGTCCTTACAAAGCACTAGGCATTGTGTTTTACAAACACGATTTCATTTCATTTCAATTAAGCCCCATAAAGAAGGTATATTTATTGTCTCCACTATATAGATAAGGAAACTGAGGCTTAGAGGGAATAAGTAAATGTACATTTTAAAATAGGTGTCTAATTAGCCACAGGAAAGCTAGTGCTTTTGTTTGGCGTTTAGAGCCTGCTTGTTTGAATCAGGATCTAAATGAGGTCCACATTTTCCAATTGGTTGATGTCTCTTGAATTTGTAAGTGCCCTCTTTCTCTGTTTTTTTTTCTCGTAATTTATTTTTAAGGAAACTAGGTCACTTGCCTTGTGCAATTTCCAATAGTCTGGATTCCACTGATTACATCTCCTTGCTGTTGTTAAATATATTCCTTCATCCTTTGAATTTCCTGTATTGCCAGGCAGTTGTAGGGAATTGATCAGACTCAGGCTTGATTTTTTAGCAAGACTACTTTAGAAGCAGTGGTGTGCTCTTCAGTTAGTGGTATGTAATGGCTGGTTATTTCTCTTTTTATAATGTTAACTGCATTATGTTCAGTGCCTAGATCCAGCAGTTTATCAGGAGAGGCCATATGATAATATTCTAATTGCATCATTCTTGTTTTATTAGCAGATATACCAAGCTGCTGTTTTAAGGTCTTTTGAAAGAGCTCAAATTCTAACTCAGGCAGTGGGACAGACGACTTGACTCCAAACCATGGTAACCAAAGGTATTTATAATCCACTAGACAAGGCCTGCAATTCCTCACCCATTTGGGACAAGTGATCAGAGCTTTTAGACAGCACGACAGCACAACCTATGAGATCCCTGCTGCTTCTAACTTTATACAACCCTAAAACCACAAAACCACAAATACAGCTCCTGCAAAAGGTGTGCGGATCTATGCTGTGGAAGACTTAACATTTAAAATAAGTTGTTTACTTGAATTCTATAAATAAGCTCTTAGCACCAAAGATTTCTCAGATATGATGAAGTTTCACATCTCCCTAAGAAACAAATTGATCCACGCAAAAATGCCAAGCTTCAGAGAAGCTATTGAGAATTCTCCCAGCAAAGAATGAACCCTGATATTCCTCTCTTCCTTCTCAGGACAGTCTGACTTCTATGAACATCTAATGATAATTCCAAGGACTTCCCTGCCATCTATTTCTATTAATAAAGAAAAAGCAATATTGTGCTTTTAAATTGATTAAGCAGTATCACATTGTTTTGAACCAGTTTATACTCTACCAGAAGTGGATGAGAGATCCTGTTGTGTTTCTCCACAATTTTACGAAAGCTTGGTACAGAGAAACCTTTTATTAACTTTTGCCAATCTGGTAGAGATGAAATGAAGTCTCATTGCGATTTCAATTTGCATTTCACTGAATACTAACAAGGTTGAGCATCTTTTCTTTTCTTTTCAATTCTTTTTTTTTTTTTTTTTTTTTTTTTTTTCTTTTTTTGAGACAGGGTCTGGCTCTGTCTCCCCGCCTGGAGTGCAGTGGCACGATCTCAGTTAACTGTAACCTCCACCTCCCAGGTTCAAGCAATTCTCCAGTCTCAGCTTCCTGAGTAGCTGGGAGTTCAGGCATGCACCACCACCCAGATAATTTTTGTATTTTTATAGAGACAAGGTTTCACCGTGTTGGCCAGCCTGTCTCAACTTCTGACCTCAGGTGATCCGTGTGCCTTGGCCACCCAAAGTGCTGGGATTACAGGCACGAACCACCACGCCTGGTCTAAGCATCTTTTCATCTGTTATGGGTTATAGATTCCTTCTTCGAAATTTATATTCATGATTTTCACCCATCTTTAAATTGAGTTGTTTAATTTTTGCCTAATGATTCCTAGGAGGTCATTATACGTTCAGGCTACTAAATATTTGTTGATTACATTTTTTTGGCAGATATCTTTTCTCAGTTTACGGTTTGTCTTTTTACTCTCTTTATGGTGTCTTCCAATGAACAGAAGTTCTTATTTTTTAATGCAGTTGAATGTATTAACCTTTTCCTTTACATTTGTCCTTTTTTATTAATCTTGTGGAAAAAGTCATTCACAACCAGACCTCATAAAGATATTCTCCTGTATTTTCTTCTCAAATGTTTATGGTTTTGATTTTCTTAACGTTCATATTTATCCTTAATTTAATAGGAATGTAGTATTACATATAGTTTGAAGTAGAGATGCAATTTCATTTTTGTTCATATGAATAATGATTTCCTTGTTGTCTGCAATGCAGCTTCTGTTGTATATCAAGTTTCCATATAATTATGGCTCTGTTTCTGTTTCTGTTGTCCTGTGGGTCTTCTTGTCCATCTCTGCACCCAGTGCTACAAGGTCTTAACTACTCTAGCTTTCCAATAAGTCTTGATATCCGCTAGGGCAAGCTCCCCACACAACCCACACATATCTTATTTCACTTTTCCAAAAGTGTCTTGGCTCTTTCTGGCCCTTTTCTATCTATATAAATCTTATAATCATATTTTCAAACTCTATAAAAATATTT
Source organism: Piliocolobus tephrosceles (assembly GCF_002776525.5). NCBI lineage: Eukaryota > Metazoa > Chordata > Mammalia > Primates > Cercopithecidae > Piliocolobus > Piliocolobus tephrosceles. The sequence continues at coordinate 32,093,900 of NC_045440.1, read as the reverse complement.
GAGACTATTTTTGAAACTTACTGAATCTCTAGTTTAATCTGGAAATAACTGACATCTTTATAATATTAAACCTTTCCATCCAAAAAAATTATCCTATACAATCCAGAAAACACTAAACAATACCTTATTTATTATCTATTCATAGATATATCCTTGTTAAAAGTAGAAATAATGTCTATGAGCCTGGGAGAAGAGGCGTGTGATGGGTTGTCTGAAGAGAAAGCACGAAGAGGCTTCTATGGTAATCATTTATGTCTTATTCAGGGTGGTGGGAATATGGATGTTTATTTTATTATCATTCTTCAAACTGGACATATATAGTTTATATATCCTTTTGTTCACATGGCATGTTTCATAAGACAAAATGTAAGACATGCAATAAAGGAGATATTTGCCAAGCCAATTGATTTAGAACGATTGATTTGAATTTTTCTCCCCATCATATAAACTTGAACATAATGAACTGTTAGTCCAATATTTCCAAGAATAACTATGTCCTTCTATGTATCATGGTGAAAGTCTTTGTTTAAAAAAATGATTGTTTCATTCTATCATAAAGACACATGCACACATATGTTCACTGCAGCACCATGCATAATAGCAATGACTTGAAGTCAACCTAAATGCCCATGAATGGTACACTGGATAAAGAAAATATGGCACATATACACCATGGAATACTATGCAGCCACAGAAAAGAATAAGATCGTGTCCTTTGCAGGAAAATGGATGGACCTGGAGGCCATCATCCTTAGCAAACTAACATAGGAACAGAAAACTGAATACCACATGTTCTCGCTTATAAGTGGAAGCTAAATGATGAAAACACACGGACACAAAGAGGGAAACAAGACACTGGATCCTACCTGTAGGGGGAGGGTGGGAGGAGTAAAATGAGCAGAAAAAACAACTACTGGGTACTAGGCTTAATACTGCGGTGACAAAATAATCTGTACAATGAACCCATGTGACACAAAATTAATTATCTATATAACTAACCTGCACATGTACCCCAAACCTAAAATTAAAAAAAAAAAAATTTTAATGATTCTTTTATTTTTAAATTTACCAGCATTCTTGAGTATACTGTTTCTTTATGAGCTGTGGTCATTCCTTTTGCTCTACATGCAGGGTACTATAGTTCAAATGGAACTATAGTTCAAATTCATCTTTTTTGCAAAATATATGTATAATTTACCATATGGGGAATAGAAAATATAAGAAGATAAATATTAACATTCTTGCATACAAAAAGAATATATAAAGTAAAATGAAGTAAGACAAGTGCTCAAATAATTATACTGTCTGATTAAAACAGTAGATGTAATAATGATAAGCACAAAATGACAAGGGAATTCCACAGCAGATGAGTTGACATGGGACCGAAGGAGGCAGAAGACTGGGGATAGTCACAAATCATCACCTCATGGTTTAAACATATGCAAGAAAATGTGCGTTTCAGTCTTTTTACTCATATTCCAGGTTTCTGTCTGGCTGAAAGAGGCTAACAACTGGATTCATAATCATTGAGCCCATTCTCTTCTGGCTCCATATTGTGTCAGTTTGGGGTTTTCAAAACCAAAAAGAATTTCACCTCTATTCCAACCCTCCTGTGACAAAGTTGGGAATTATTTACTATATCTGCAATTATTAAGACTACATAATCTTAGGATTTGCAGATCCTAATTCTGCAAAGTGGGCAAAGGGACTGCTTTCTGCAATGTTTTTACCTGCCCAAAATCCTGCAGTGAACCCTGCATAATTTACATTTACCTCAGAGAACAAGCCTGAAAAGAAGCCAGTGCTAATTGACTCGAATCGACCATGTCAGTTGGCTGCTTTGGTTTCATAGAAACCTGTTCATACCTCCAATAACTTCTCTGAGAACACATTTTAAAACTTATGATCTGATATTGTGATGCCTATTTCCTGCTGTCCATTCCCTCCCAGCCCCCTCTCCTGGACTCTAAACAATTGTTTGACTAAATTTTTCTACTTTCAATTACTTTCACGGGTTCTATGTTTGCATAACCTGTTAATATCCTGCAGTCAATAGAAGGTGTGTTCAGTTGCCAGAGGAGCTTAAAATATTCCTAAGAGATATGGACATGAAGGCAGAAAGAGCATGCATGCTATACAAGGGGGCTTACACAGCTAATGTCATTTTTCTCACTTCAGATCCCTGAGCCAAAACCTTCCATGGGACACTCTGAGCAATCATTGACATTTCCAAAATGGCAACACTAATAATATGAAGAGTTCTTCATGTCTGAAGGTGCTGGTGATTTTTAAGCATGAGCACAGATTGAAGGCTGTACTCTTGGCCTGCCGGAGCTGCATTTGCACTTATTAATGCAAGAGTTTGTAATAATTAAATTCAGGCCCACTAGCACTTGCTGCCATGAGAACCGTGTCTCCCAAATGTGTACAGAAGGAAAGCCCAATTGCTCACCGAAAGGATTAGTAGCTTCACATACTATCCTGAATCCTGGGCACTGTTTCAACCTTCTCCAATTATGTGAATTTATAATAAGAAGTGGTCTGAGAGGTTGGCAGAGTAGGTATGAAAATAAGAGCTGATTAAAATTTATCCTGCCTCTTTGAAACAGTTCTTTCTTTAGAATATTTTCGTATCCTAAGTAATAAATTTTATGAGATTGCAATTTATGGGAATCACATCACCTCACAGTGTACCTTAAGGTTACAGCTTTAAGAAATTATTTTTTAGGAAATTTAGTACAGACTGCAAAGTAGGCACATGGAGCTAAGCCATTACAACACCCTTGTGATGGTTAATTGCACGTGTCAACTTGACTGGGCCATGAGGTATCTAGATACTTGGTTAACGTTATTCTAGGTGAGTCTATGAGAGTGTTTCTGGATAAGGTTAATATCTGAATTCATAGACTAAGTGAAGTAGACTGCCCTCCTCAATATGGGTGGGCCTCTTCCAATCTAATAAAAGTCCAAATAAAACAAAAAGTCAAAGTAAGAGAAAATTCTTTCTCTGTCTGCCTGTTTTCAAGCTAAGCTATCAGTCTTCTCCTGCTTTCAGACTCGGACTCAGACTGGAACTAACGTCATCTTCTCACCTGGTTTTCAGGCACTTGGACCCAGACTGGAACTATACTAACAGCTCTCCTGGATCTCTAGCTTGCCAACTGCAGATCTTGGGAATTCTCTGCCTCTATAATCATGTAAGCCAATTCCCTATTTTACATATTGTCTATTGGTTCTTTTTCTCTGTAGAACCCAGACTAATACAGCTGCTGTTGTTTGAATGCATCTCCCAAAAGTTCATGTGTTGGAGATTTAATTGCCAACGTAATAGTACTAAGAGGTGGGGCCTCTAAGACGTGATTAGGTCACGAGGGCCTCACTCTAATGAATGGATGAATGCCATTATTGCAGGAGTAGGTTCATTATTGTAGGATTAGTTTCCTGACAAAGTGATGAGTTCAGCCTGATTTTCTCTCTGTCTCATGTCCTTGTTTCTGTCTCTCTCTCACCTTCTGGCAGGAGGGTGACCCTTGCCAGATGCCAGTGCCATGCTCTTGGACCTTCCAGCCTCCAGAACTGTAAGCCAAATACATTTATGTTCGTTAAAAATTACCCATTCTGTGATATTCTGTTAAAGCAACAGAAAACTGCCTGAAATGATAGCCCTTATTCCCACTATTTTTGAATACAGACTCCCTTTCTGATAGTGCAGACTTTCACATGTCCATTCAGCAACAGGAGATCATAATTTTCAAACTCTAAATAACCACTGATTTCTTTCTTGGAAACAGGGTTTGACTCTGTCACTCAGGCTGGAGTGCAATGGCACGATCTTGGCTCGCCACAACCTCCGCCTCCCGGGTCCAAGCAATTCTCCTGCCTCAGCCTCCTGAGTAGCTGGGATTACAGGCATGTGCCACCACACCTGGCTGATTTTTGTATTTTTAGTTAAGTCAGGGTTTCGCCATGTTGGCCAGGCTAGTCTCAAACTCCTGGCCTCAAGTGATCTGCCCACCTTAGCCTCCCAAAATGCTGGGATTACAGGCATGAGCCACCACTCCCAGCCTTGATTTCTTATTTATTTAGAAAAAAATAATATTTTTGCCTTGATAGCTGCTACTGGGTAACATATGTACTCTAGTATAAAGAATTGGAAACAACCTCATTCAGTTGCCTAGTCTCACAGGATCATTGATGCAAACAAAATAGGTAGCCCTCAATCTTATAAAAGCAAATCTCTTGAGTGTTTAAGAGCTTAATTTTTATGTTAATTTTCCCATTTAATTTGCACAAGTCTTGATCTTGCCTAGTCTAATCCACTTCTACAAATCATGAAGAAGTTGAGCACTTATGGTCACCTATAAGTGACAGGGCTAGGCCCTCTCAGCGAGCTTACCATCAAGGACAGTTTGGACAAGTGGTAGATCAACATCCTCATGTATAAGAATATTATGAAACAAAAACAAAAATGAGGGAAGGACTTTAAGTTTTATACAGGGAAGCCCTGTTTAAATCACAGTTAATTTAGAGCACGCTTTTAAATCTATAAAATGCATTAGTAACACTTCTCTTTCTCCTCAAATGAAGATTAAATATTTACAAACAAAATATTTGCATAAATTTACACCATAGAAGTCTTTTAAAAATAAAATCAGCAGTCTGGGTGGGGTGGCTCATGCCTGTAATTCCAGCACTTTGGAAGGCCAAGGTGGGTGGATTACCTGAGGTCAGAAGTTCGAGATCAGACTGACCAACATGGTGAAACCCCTTCTCTACTAAAAATACAAAAATTAGTAGAGAAGGGCATGGTGGCATGGTGGTGCTCATCTGCAATCCCAGCTACTCAAGAGGCTGAGGCAGGAGAATCACTTTAATCTGGGTGGCAGAGGTTGTAGTGAGCTGAGATCACACCACTACACTCCAACCTGGGCAAGAGTGAAACTCTGGCTCTAAATAAATAAATAAATAAAAATAAAATCAGTAAAAACAGATCTACATTATAAAGTGGATTGGTTTAATTGGTCATGTAGCCTTGCCCTTCTTTTTGCCTCAAATGTATGTCAATGTACCCCCTGCTATAACTGGGAGCTCTTTGTTTTTTATACTGTAATGTTATCTCTGGAATACATCACCCAAAGCACAAGAAACAAAGAAAAAAAAAGATAGATTGAGCTTTATTAAAATTTAAAAGCCTTCGTGCTAGAAATAATATCCTTAAGAAAGTGCAAAATCCAACCTCAGAATGGGAGAAAATATTTGCAAACCTTTTACATAAGGAACTTTATCCAGAACATGTAAAGAACTCTTACAACTCAGCAATAAAAAGATAATCCAATTTTAAAATAGACAAAGAATCTAAACAAACATTTCTCAAAAGCAAACATACAAATGAATAAGTGCATAAAAAGATGCTTGGCATCATTAGCCATTAGAGGAATGTAAAGGAATGACACCACAGAGCAGTGTCACTTGATGCCCACAAAAATGGCTAGGACAAAGAAGACAGATAGTAACAAGCATTAGGCCGGGTGCTGTGGCTCACGCCTGTAATCCCAGCACTTTGGGAGGCTGAGGCGGGTGCATTACTTGAGGTCAAGAGTTCGAGACCACCCTGGCCAGCATGGTGAAACCCCATCTCTGCTAAAAATACAAAAATTAGCCGGACGTGATGGTGCACCTCTGGTGCTACTCGGGAGGCTGAGGCATAGAATCGCTTGAACCCAGCAGGAGGAGGTTACAGTGAGCCACGATCGCACCATTACACTCCAGCCTGGGTGACAGAGTGAGATTCCATCTCAAAAAAGAAAAACAGAAAGAAAAAAAAACCATGGGTGAGATGTGAAGAAACTGGAACCCTCATGAATTACTGATAAAAATGAAATGTAGTACAGTTACTTTGATAAACAGTTTGGCAGTTCTCAAAATGCTAGAGTTACTATTTGAACCAGTAATTTCACTCCTAGGTATATACCCAACAGATATGGAAACACATGTCCCTACAAAAACTTGTACACAAATATTTATAGTAGAATCATTATATTTTTATTTTTACTTTGTATTATTATTATTTTTTTGTAGAAACAGGAGTATTGTTATGTTGCCCAGGCTGGTCTCAAACTTCTGGTCTCAAGCAATCCTCCAACCTCAGGCTCCCAAAGTGCTGAGATTACAGGTGTGAGCCACCATGCCTGCCCCATAGTAGCATTTTTATGATAGCCAAAAAGTGTAAACAAACCAAGTGTCCACCAAATGATAAATGGATAAATAAAATGTTTATCCATTATATAGAATATTTGGCAATAAAAAGAATGAAGTATCAATATGTGCTGCAGCACGAATGAACCCTGAAAACATTATGCTAAGTAAAAGAAATCAGTCAGAAAAGACTGCATATTAAATTTTTTTATTTATATGAAATGTCTGGAATAGGCAAATCTATAGAGACAGAAAATAGATTAGCAGTTCCCAAGGGCTGAGGAGTAACTGCTACCAGATACAAGTAGCAAATGAAAATGTTCTAGAATTGCTGGATAATGGTTGCCCAACTCTGTGAGTACACTAAAAACCAATTAATTGTATACTTTAAATGGTTGCAATGTATATGCTATTGGCTGTGTCCTCACCTCAATCTCATCTTGAATTGTAGCTCCCACAATTCCCATGGGTCATGGGAGGGACCCAGGGAGAGGTAATTGAATCATGAGGGCACGTCTTTCCCATGCTGTTCTCATGATAGTGAATAAGTCTCATGAGATCTGATGGTTTTATAAAGGGGAGTTCCCCTGTACAAGTTCTCTTCTCTTCCCTGCCACCATCCATGTAAGACATGAGTTTGCTTCTCCTTGCCGTCCGCCATGATTATGAGGCCTCCCCAGCATGTGGAACTGTGATTCCATTAAACCTCTTCTCTTTATAAATTACCCAGTCTTGGGTATATCTCTATTAGCAGCAGGAGAACAGGCTAATACACTACGTGATTTATATCTCAATATTAAACGTGTGGGGTTTTTTTCGTTGTTTTTTTGTTGCTTTTTGGTCAATTCTGAAGCAGGAACTCCATTACTCTGTGTGTACTCACTTGAATTGTGAGTTGGAAAAGTACCATAGTGAGGGCCGCAGTATTTTTGAGGCAGCATTTGTGGAAGTTTGTAGCACTGCATACACTTCTGATATCTCTAACCCATTTTCCCTCCTTAACATTCACTCAGAAAAGTTTAGAATCATTTATACATTAGCAGATAAAGGAATCCACCCAGGAATACTTGAAATCCCTTACTTGAAGCCATGCCAGGTCTGGGAAGGAAGACATTTGCACTCGGTGGCAGTGAATTCTCTGTGTCCCCTAGCATATACCAGCATGTCCCCTAGTGTATACTGGCAGCCTTGGAGTAGTCATAGTCATTGCCAACCCTCCATGATTGTGATGGCTGCACTCTTTCAGTACAGTGCTTCCCCCATCCACCCCAGTGTCTGACTTGCAACTGTTCTCTGGTTCTCAAATTAGAAATGTTTACTGGGTAAGCCTCTTATGGGATATTATAAAAATACATTTTCCCTGAATGTGCTACTCTGAATTCTCACCCAAAAGTCAGAATTAAAATGTCTCCACATTACTTGAATCAATCCTAAGTAGTCAGGTAAGTACTTAAGGAGGCACATTAAACCCAATGACATTTGAGTGTCAATGCACTTGCCCTGAGAGTCAAGAATCCCAAGATCTTTTGCCATTACCCCCACAGACTCAATTTCTTTTTCGGTAGGCATTACCCCATCTCCCCTGTACCTTACAAGGATTCCTACTGAGAGAATAAATTGAATTATCATTTTTACTTAGCATATTGAACACTTTCGCAAAGCGGGTGAAATTATTACAAGACTGGATCTTTGAAAAATATTTAAGTAGGGGAGAAAAGATTGATGTTCATGTCTAGGTAGCAACATTTGATTTTACCTAAATTTAGGAAATAGTTTCAGTAGTTCTCCACCTGCCATCACAGTCACACATAAGATAGGTCAAGTCTGGGTAATGGTTGAAGTAAACCATCCCAGAAAGACTGTGCCATGGAAAGTGTGTGTGTACCCTTCACCCTGAAAGCTAGAGGAGGGCACAGTAGGCTCTGCAGAAATAGAACTTGGGCAAAGCAGCTTTTGGAAATGAGACAGGGCAAGCAAAGGAAATGAAACCAGCTTTGCAAAAATTATAGTAGAAAGAAAATTACAACCGTGAAATAGATCTGATCTAATCTACCCCCATCTTGTCTTTAACCTCTAAACTGCCCTCATTCCTGGACTTGGACCAAGTTAACTTTGGGGGACATTTAGTTTATAGTTTAAACAATAGCCCTTCCCCAAAACTAGACTGTTTATAAAGCTAATGAGAGACCACCAGGTTAGGAGGATGAGGAGCCTGAACTATGTATGCTAAGGTATAGACTTAAATAATTACCAGCCATTACTCTGGAGGCCACAAGGTTTGCAGCTTCTCCAGTTACTCCTGCAGATAACATCACAATTGCAGAACCTATGACTGGCCACTTGAAATGTCTTTCTGGGGTTTTGCATTTCTAATGATGAATGGCCCCACCCAGAAGCAGATTCAGTGCACGACAACCATTTTCCACAACCCCATCATTGCACCTCCAACCAATCAGCAGCACTAATTCCCTAGCCAACTCCCTCCCCAAACTATCTTTGAAAAACTCTAGCCTCCAAATTTTGGAGGAAGCTGATCTGAGTAATAATAAAACTGTAGTCTTCCATTTAGCCAGCTCTACATGTGTAAAACTCTTTCTCTATTGCAATTCCCCTGTCTTGATAAATCTACTCTGTCTGGGAAGTAGGCAAGAGGAACCCAATGGGCGGTTGCAGAAACCAAGTGCCGGGGGTGTTGCTGATGAATCCTGGCAAGGCAGAGTAGTCACTGACAACAGGCTCAAATGGAAGTTAATAAAACACAGAATATACACTGGCCATTTACATTTATTGCACATTAAACCTCTTTGCATACAAAAGATAATGACAGATGCAAAAACAAGAATGCTGAACAGTGCAAGCCTGACAGTAGGGAATGGGAGAGGTGCCAGCTCCCCAGATTAAATCAAACAGGCAGCTCCCTGCAAGACCACGGGGACTGGGGAGGGAGAGGAGGCAGGGCTTCTGGGGCTACTCTGAAATTGGTGTTTTCCTCAACCAGGAAGTTAAATCTACCGTGGTAAATCTATGGGTGCAGTGGAGAGTGGGGCAGCCCCCAGGAGTGGAATGCAAGCTACTTAGTCCTCAAATAAACCTGAGATGGTCCATGTAGCTTGATTTGGCATTTTATGGACCAACCTCTGCAAAAATCTTCAAGCTGGGTTAGGTTGTCTATTAGATGGAAAGTTGCTTGAAACCCCAAAAAAGGTAGCAGCAGGTCTGGTAGACTGCAGTAGTAGCAGGTGAGAGTCCACCTCTAAGGGGTGTATGTTTCTAAGCAGTCCAGCCTTCTCCACAGAGAACCAGCTGTTAGGTTTTTCATGTAGGTCCTTTGTAATACCTCTCAGTTTCCACCTAGAAAGAGCTGTGGACTGACTGCCTGACTTACTGACAGCTCAGAAGCCCTTCTTTAGGCAAACTTCCTCAAGCTCTCTTACTGAAGTCCCAACACCAGCTATTCTGAAGAAGCATTGATTTTCACAACAGAACAAACACATTCAAGATGTGTTTGTGATATTGAGCAGTAGATGCAACTGAGCCACTCTGAGATCCTCCCTTTTTCTCCAACTATAAACTCCCCCATGATGCTCTCCAAGGTGCAGCAGCTGCTATGGACAGTCTGGAGCCAGGACAAAAGGGAAAAAACTGCAAACAGCCCTCAGGCAAACCTCTCAGCAGTCTCTTTCAGCAGCTGTACTAGAAAAGCATCCATGCAGGTATTAACATGGAGAGCCCTGTTAGCTCAGTATTGCTAACTGGGAATCTGGGGGCTCTACTTTCTTGCCCAGCTGTCATCTCCCTGGAGTGATGCCTGCTGGAGTCACATTGCTGGTCTCAGACATTCTTCTTAGATCGCTTGCAAGATTCTGCACAGCTGGGAGCAGAGCTGCAGCCTCCTTAGCACAGCTGAAGAGAACAAAAGCTTCCAGGGGCTGGAAGATAATGAGCACCCCCTTCCCTCTCACCCCCATCCTCACCGGCCCCATCCCCCTTTTCCTCTGACAAGTGGAAAATCACCCAGAAGCTTCTCTTGCCACCGGGCCTTTATTTATTTATTTCTTCACAGGGCGATGGTGTTGCTTCCCTTGCTTTTGAGAAGCTAAAATGCTTTGGCAGCCAAGAATGAAACTGTTTGTCTTAATTCTGCCCTCTTGGCATGTGCCCTTGCAGAAAATGGCTTGCTGTTTCCTCTGCCGCTGCCACAGTTGTGGTGGCAAAGATAAACAGCCCATCAGTGCCGAGCTGAAAAGAAATATAGAAAAGGGGATGGGAGTAGTTTAATTACTTTGAATGGCTTTTTGTGTTCTGTGTGATTGCTTCCTATGATACAGTAGTTTCTCATTCTCCATGCAAGCTCGTGTTTCTATTCATAAGAATAAGATTGAAGCAGGAAATTGGCTTTCAAGAGTGGGAGAGAGAGAATGAGGGGACTGAGAGGTTGGCTGTTTCAGTTAGAGGAAAGTGAGTCGTGGAGGGTTCCACATGGCTGAGCTGAACCAGGAGCTGGGCCGGCTCAGGAAGGTTTGACAGCTTCCTTGTCCAGCCCTGGGGAACGGGTGTGGCTTGGTCACAGTGAAAGTGAAACCCATTGGGGCAAAGATGGAGTCTCACGAAGACTAGGAAGTGATCTGAGCAGGGTTGAGCAAGGTCCTCAAGCTAAGTCACCATGATTCCGGGGCTGCCCTCTTCCTACCTGAAAAAGTGGGGGTAGAGGAGAGGAGGGTAGAATTGTGTGTGTGTGTGTGTGTGTGTGTGTGTGTGTGTCGGCAATTCTTTTCCAATGTATCCATTTTAGGATAGATTCTAGATTTTAGGCTCTGGACTGAAACCCAGGAGAATACTGTTCCTTCCTTCTATATTATCCATCCTTACATACTTTTCATTTCTGTAAATTGAGAACTTACCATTCATAATACTCTCAAAGTCACCTTCATGTATGACATAACTATATGATCAAAAGACATACTACCAGGCCATTTGTCTCTAAGAATCAAGTGTTCTTATTACATCCAATCAATGCGACTGACTCCAGTTCATGCATTTTTCCATACAAATTAAATTGCCTTCTAAAATAAAAATAGCTTGAATACGCTAAAGAAGTTTGCTATTAGAGAAAGTCCTGTGATAAATCATTGTGTAATACAAATAATATATGTGTCTGTAAATTCTAGTGTTTTGTGTTGGGTTTTCTTAAATTAGAACAAATCTGTAGTGGGGACATTTGAATTAACAACTGAGATTTACAAACCTATCCAGAAAATTGAGGGTCCATTGTGTGCAGAGTATTTCTAGACAACAGGGTGGAAGGAATTAATGGCATCTCTAGCCATGAGCTTACAAAAGAAGAGAGATAGAACCATCTGATAGATACTTGGAACCTTTACACAGAGCAGGCAAGTCAAGCAGCTACATGAGGCAAGCCTGCAGATGCATTTTGCAATCTACAAAGTAACATAAAAATGATAACATCTACCATTGTTATTGCAAGATGCTCATAAATGTGGATAAAGAAGTTTAGAGAATAAATTATTTTAGGCTCCAATGCTTCAGATGAAAATAATAGGACACCAAGCCCTGAAATAACATCTTATATACTCTAAATGCAAAAGGTATAAATGTTTGACTCAAATTCAAAATCCCAAACAGTACTGGCAAATGGGAAGAACATATCAAGACAGCTAAAATCGGTGGAGAATTGGAGGGGGTTCACCAGGAGAAACTTCTCTGGGACAGTATAACCCAGAAATATTGTGTTTCGGCTCAAGAAGAAATGTGCCTAGGAAGGTATTACAGTAAGAAGAAAAGGAGAAACACAGAAAAGAGATTTAAAAGCTATGAAACAAAACAAAATGAGAAAAAACTGGGAGGAGAAATACAAGGTGGTACCAGGAAAAGCCAGCCTTCTGTCGTCCTTTCCTTTTCTCTGTTTTCTGCATTCCCCTTCCTTGAGTGCTCTTGTCTTGTCATATGGATGGTCATTTTCAAACCCCATGCATTCCTCTGGGAGGAAAAGACATCATCAAAATGGCACTGTCTCCTCTATGCAAAAGATAAGTCCAGACCAGACCAACACCAGAAAGCAATGGAGAGTGAAAAGAAAAGATCTAATCTTCCTCCTAGACTGATCATGATTCCTGGAGATCTACAACATTTTCAACATTTACCTTTTTTTTTTTTGAGAGAAAGGATCTCACTCTGTTGCCTAGGCTGGAATACAGTGGTGTGACCATAGCTCACTACAGCTTCAAATTTCTGGGTTCAAGCAATGCTAAGGCAATGCTCCTACCACAGCCTCCTGAGTAGCTGGGACTACAGGCACATGCCACCACACCTGGCTACTACATATGTATATATTTTGGTACAGATGGGGTCTCACTATGTTATGTTGCCCAGGCTGGTCTCAAACTCCTGGCCTCGAGTGATGCTCCCATCTTAGCCTCCCAAAGTGCTGAGATTACAGGAGTGAGCCACCACACGCAGCCCTTACATTTACTCTTTGTTTGATTTTAATAAGAAAAGGAGAGAGGATAAAAGCATTTAAGAATCTGAAATCCTGGGGATCTCCGCTGGGAATGGTATATCCAGTTTGACTGTTGCCCTTAGGCTATCAAGGCCATGGTAGTGAAACCAGAGTAGGAGATCTTGATGTAGGGGCCACATGGTGGGTTAATGGAATTGAGGAGAGGAGCAAGTAGCAGAGAAGTCAAATAGGGACTGCCAGAAGTGCAGATCATAAACGTCACCATGGTGGACATGGTGAGCCATAGGCAGGTAGGAAGTAGCACCAAGACACTGAGTCTCTGGCAAGAGTGACCAAGAACATGTTCACCAGAATGAAAGACACAATGGGGAATGAGGGAGCATTGGAGAAACAACAGCCTACTTCAAGATTCTAATCGCAATACTTTTTGTGAATGGGAACTTTGACCACATGAGGATAACAAAAAAATAGTTAGCAGTTTGACCTTTAGTAAGTCCTTGGAAAGAATATCTATCTGAGAGTACAGTTCTAATCCAAGTCTCTTTTTAACTAGCAGTATGATCTTGGGCAAATCAACTTAATTTTTTGAGCTTGACTTTCTTTGTTCTACAATAACAGTGGCCTGTAGCATTCTCTAATCCCATAATTATTTTCCCCATCTACTTTAGGTTATTCTAGACTAGTGCAGTCTAGACTAGATGAAGGAAACAAACATAAAGAACAGGGCCTGGATAAGAAAATCCCCATATAGTGTTCTCCTAGTGGGATATTCTGCAGAGAATGTTACACAAAACAACTGGAAGTCCAAGGTCTGGAGGTATCAGTTGCCTGTAAATGTCAAGACCAGATTGGGAATATCGTCTTAAACTACAAAAGCTTCAATAAAATGAATAAGGTTTTGATTTATTCTGTTTTGATTTATTCACCAAATCTCAAAATACTAGTATGAGAGGACACCCTTTGAAACTTTATAGAGGAAGTTGTTCACCCAAAGGGTAATAAACTTACCAAATGCATTATACCAGCAGGTGGAACAGAGAGGATATAAATGTATAAATGGGTTCAAACATGACTTCGGAAAGTTGTATGAATGGCTAAGTCATTACAAAGTCAAATATTACAGAACAATGGAATTATTTAAGAGTGACATCTGGGAAAACAATAAGGCTGTCCCTCATCCTTCAGGGCCTTCTAAGTCAAATCAGAAAAAATCTCCTCCATGTTCTACTGCTAAAAGTACAGTAAATCTTTGCTTTATTAAAATGAAGGGAACATCACAGTAAGGAAAGGAAGAAGAGATTGTGGATTAAGAGCTTCCAACAGGTAAAGCCATAACAGCACTGAAGTTAGGCACTTGGTTTATGCTGTGGTTTGAGTTTGTCCCCACGCACGCCCATGTTGAAATTTGATTACCAATATGACACTGTTGAGAGGCAGGGCCTGCTGGGACATGTTTGGGTCATGAAGACAGATCCCTCATGAATGGCTTTGAGCCATTCTTGCAGTAGTTGAGTGAGTTCTTGCTCTCACAAGGCTGGATGAGTTCCTGCTGGAGTGTTCCTTCAGAAGTAGGTTCTTATAAAAGCAGAATCCCCCTATGATTTTGCTTCTTTACACATGTCTGCTTCTCATTTGACCTTCTCCCCCATGTTATGGAGCAACACAAAAGCCCTCAACAGAAGCCAAGCAGACTCTGGCACCATACTTCTCATACTTTCCTAGCCTGCAAGAACCATGAGCTAAATAAACCTCTTTTCTTTATAAATTACCCAGTCTCAGGTATTCCATTATAGCAACACAAAATGGACTAAGACAGTCCAGCAATGTCTTAATGTACTCTGCTTGTATCTTTGAGAGAGGATTGTCATGTAATTAATTCTAACTTGGATAATATCAATCCAGATTGTATTAGGTATTGGCACTAAAAGAGATTCTAAGAGGGAAAATACTCGTGTTAGTCCAAATTATTATTTATTTTAGTAGTGGCTGTTGAATGCAAGCTCCATGAACTATCTCCTGCAGTTTGCCTTCATGAACTGGTGCTCATCAAATCTTTGATGCCATTGCATCATCACACCACACAAACCACTTGTACATAGTACTTCAGCCCAATCCTGCCCTGCTGGAAAACAACTCAACCCTCCGTTCCTAAGATATATGTTACAGTCTCATCTTAGGCCTCTGTAGAAGTATGTGTTCTTAGGTTGAAACATGTTAATGAGTGTTCTGCCTAGGTAAGGATTGTAGAAATGGGCCCTGAGTGCATTTACTTTTCTCCTCGCATTTGTAATCAGCCTGTCATTTCATTATCTGAATTCCATGTTGGCTGTTTGGGATCATTAAGCAAAACCTAGCTATCGCTGCATATTACTCAGTACGTTTGCTCTAATAAGCTTTCGTAAATAAAACCCAAAGAGATGAAAAAGGCCAGTGTCTGATTACATGCAACCAATTTGGTCTCATTAGGTTCTTATAAGGAGAAAAAGTAAATATAATCTTTATAAATCATACAGCTATAACAGAGGTGCCTGGCAAAATTCATTAGTTAAGATAATAAGAGTGAAGACCATTTAAACGTGCATAACAGTTTGGTTTATGAAGCTGTTAAGTACTATTTCATCCATTATAAACTTTTACAAAACTCACAGATAAAGATGTAATCAGGCAGAGGAAATCATATATTCTTACATGATTCCCTAAGGTTTTGGCTTAATAGACTGCTATTAAAACAATGATAAAAACTAATGCTCATCTTGAATTTTTCATTCAAAGAACCCTGAGTGACACGTAAAGCATTAATTTATTTTCCCTAGATGCTCAAGGCTTAGAAAAAGTTTATTCAACCTATTTTACAGAGGATACTACAGAGGCTCAAAGAGACAAAATGATAAGCTAAAGAAACTACAGCAAAATTAACAAAGGAACAGAGAGGATACCCTAAGGTCATTGCTTCTGAAGTCAATGTAAAGTCAGAATTTTCATTAAAAACAAACAAATGAAAAAAGACTGGATGCCTCTTTTTATTGCTTTGCTTTAAGCATAATATCTTGATTTGATTCTTGGGTGGCAAGAATCAAACATTGATTTTTTAGAATTGGGTATTGCTTCTCAACTGCAGTATTTATTTGGGAATAAAAAAATAAAACAAATACCTAGAGATGGCAGAACTTGGAGTTAGACAACCTTGTTCTAGAAACTGACTATGCTTCTCCCTCTATGACCTTGAACAAATCACTGAATGGACCCAGTGCCTTCCTATCTGCAACAGCGATAGCAATGCTAAGAGAGGAAATAAGATGCTTCATATCGAGGGTGGGGGAACTTTGCAAACTTTAAATTGCTATCCAAATATTACCTATTTTTCTTGTATTTTTTCTGTCTATTCATTATATACTATGATGTTTCAAGAATTAGCTTCTATCTCCTGAACCTATCACTTTTTTTTCCCATACACATCCTTTTAATAAGGCTTTGCCTGATGAGTCAGTACAACGTTCCATCTCAGCAGTGGGGAAGCTGAGGCACTCCTAAGGAGTGGTTCTTCTTCCATCACCTCAACCTCACTACCTCTAACTAGATGTCAGAATATAATTCTCATATTTGGCCCAAACCTGTCAACCCAGGGGAACCCAGTTTTCTGGACTGCCAGAAAGAATGAAATGGGAGAAGCAACAGTCGGCTCTCTTCCCACGCTCCCATTTCTGTCAGTTTGCCATCTCCCCAGAACACACTGCCACTCAGCTCCTGCAGTTTTTGTTTCTATTACTAACCAGTGCCTCTTCCAGAGTCCAAGGCACAGACTATTCCCCAGTCCATCTTCCAATATCACCCATCACTATGTGAATGTCAGTTATAGCAGGGAAAGGAAGAATAGGGAGGGTTGAGGGGAGGAGAATGGGGCGAAGTAAGTATCATCTTAGGCAGCTGAGCTTCAAATGAATCATCCCAGAGCTAAATTGCACATACACTGCAAAGGGCCTAAGAGAACCACTGATTTTAAACAAAACGTGTAAGGTTAAACAACATATAATGTCCACTGGGTGGCATGGAGGAGGTGTGCCCAGGTAGGGTGTGCAGTGCATATTAGGAGATGGAGGAGGACGGGAGGGAGAGGGAGTTGGATTTTTTTCTCTCTCTCTCTTTTTCCTCCATTTTAAATAGCAGTGATGTAGCTACCCAAAGTACAGCGCTTCTTACAATAGATACAACAGTGCCACCTACAGCTAAGAAGGGATCGTCCTTCAAGCCAGCCAGAGGCCAGGACTGAAACTGATTACTTCGCACTGCCTTAATGAAGCTTCCCCAGCTGGGGCTGGATGGCTGTTCCACTGTACAGTCTGCAGACAAGACTTGGAGTAACTGCTTGCAGAGTCCATGGGCTGTTAGTCGGCCCACTGCAGCTCCTCTTGAACTGAGTCCCAAAACATAAAGGATCTTCTATATGATAGCCCCCAAACTTATCCCACCCCCATCAAAATGCAAATTTTCTTGGGTTTTCCTCCCTGTATCCTATTATTTGCATGCTAAGATAATTCTTGCAAATTTTATGCATTTTTCTCAGAGGCATCTAATTAGACAGATTAGCTCCCAGACTCAGTAACCTTCTATTTTATTCTTCTGAAAAGAAGGTTATGTCAGTTAGGAATCTCTCACTCCTAATAGGCATCAGGCACAGAGTGAGTTTGTGTATGAGCAAGAGCTCACAGGTCTCTGTGTATACACAGTACATAAACAAGTGCATTTTGTTATCTATATTTCTGTGTGTTTGCATTTGAGGGCCTTCACATGCATTTGTATTAAAAGTCCTGCGTTGGTCAGGCACAGTGGCTTATGCCTGTAATCCCAGCACTTTGGGAGGCCGAAGCAGATGGATCACTTAGGGTCAGGAGTTTGAGACCAGCCTGGCCAACATGACAAAACCCCGTCTCTGCTAAAAATACAAAAATTAGCTGGGTAAGGTGGTGCGTGCCTGTAGTCCCAGCTACTCAGGAGGCTGAGGCAGGAGAATCACTTGAACCCGGCGGGACAGAGGCTGCAATGTGCTGAGATTAAGCCACTGCACTCCAGCACTCCAGCCTGAGTAACAGAGCAAGATGTCTTGAAAAAAAGAAAAAAGAAAAACAAAATCCTGCATTGGTTCATAAGCACCATTGCAATCAAAGTACACTTTTCCATGAGAAAAAGAGAAATAAAAGGTTGGCTCACAAAGGTCCAAGAAGTAGGAACATCTGATTGGCATAAGAGCTGAACAAAGGAAATGAAAGAGAAAAAACACATACACATTTCCTCCTTTGTTCTGAAAGTGAATTTTGATTCTTGTTGGCATGTCACCAGTCTGCAATTCAGAAAGAAAACTCACTTATAAGGGAAAGATAAACTAGAGACGTGATGCTAACAAGCTCTAAAATTGACTAAAGCATTGTGGGTTGCCATGGAAAGAGATCTTTTAAACTGAGAGGGTCATTATTCCCTGCCTCTAAAAATCCACCAGGTGTGCCAGTCTAAGATCTAATTAGACAAGCAAGATTCCTCAGAGCAGCAGCTGGGATGACTTCCTGATACTTTTTCTTCCTTGAAGAGTCTGCCAATTCCCAAGAGTCATCCAGATGTGTGTTTAAGTCAACTACTCCATAAAGCTCCCTGAAATCAACACCACCTCTCCCAGCACGCAGGAGTCAGTAAAGCTTTTAGGTCAGAGGGCACAAATTCAAATACCTGCCTGTGTCATTTGACTGAGGCCAGTTAGGATGGTTGCAAGCTGAAGAGCTCTTGCCTGTTTAAAAAGAGCAGCCATTACTCAGTGCCAGCCAGCTGCTGCCTTGAGGAAATGCAGACCCTCTATTGTTAGATTTTCTTCAAGAGCAGCCAGAAATCTAAATGTGTCTGTGAAATCTCCTGATTTTTAAATGTTGGCAGCAAGTCAGAAAAATGGAAAACCTTGTGGTAAGCCAAACAAATCTTGGCCAGTGGCCTAATTTGACCTGGAAAATGCCAGGGCAGCCCCTGATTTGGGTCATTTGCAGCCCTAGAAAATCTATATTCAAACCATGCCCAAGTATTCTGCCTCCACTGATTATTTACGGAAGAAACTTTCACACTTCCGTGCCTTTTTTCATCCTGTTTCACCTGCCTGGGTTGCTCTTTCCTTCCATCTCTGCCTGTCAAAATCCAATATCAAGGGCCAACTCAAACGTCAATTTATTTGTGAAGTCTGCCAGAATCACTGCAGTCAAAATTAATCACTCTGGTAATGCTACGTTTTTATCTCTATTCTTGAATGTAGCATTCTGCCTCCTAGTAGGGGTAAGCAGTGTTTATGTGAGTCCCAGTTGTGAGCCCTTGAGAACTAGTAATGTGTCAAATACATATCCTTTCTCTCTGTCCAGAGCTTGTGTTGACAGTTGATTTGAATTTACATGGGCAAGATACTAAAGACGAAATAGTGCATGCAGCTCATTGGCATGACTCATGGCAGCTCAAAAACAATTAATTCAAACCCAGCCTTACATGAACATGCCAGGTAATCAGAGGACAATACGGTACTGTGCTTCCAAAATCAGGTCTACGTAATGGTGATTAAATCAATGGGTATTTGATTAAGATTAGTATCTCTGACAGACCCCATGGATCTAGTAAGTAAAACTAGATTGCTATTATGATGATGCTATAATTCGACTTCCTAAAGAACAGGGTTAGTTTTTGTCATGTTTTATCCTATGTGCCCATCACACATTCTGACACAGTAAAAGATTTCAGTAAAACATCTGTGATGTTTGGTCATCATTATCAAAAGAAGTCTATAATGAGCACCTAACTCCATGCAAAGAACAGCACACTCTGCCGTGGTTACATGGTGCAATGGTCTTGGGGAGTTGCAGTCTAGTTGAAAAGCAAAACATATTGATGTGAGAAAAAAAGAGTTGCACTATCAGTGCATGGTGAATTCCAGAAGGTATTATGGAGTTCCAGTCAAGTGGCATGCCCTCTGCTCACTTCTGGGGATTCACAAAGAACAAGAAGCAGTGCCTACTCTCGGGGAGACCTAGTATCGTCTATGGGAGTTTGAAATAGAAAAATTACTGGGGGTTGAGCACTCAGAAAAAGTAAGATATGAAATCACAGGAAGGAGGAACCTAGTCAGGTCTAGATAGAAACTGATGATCTACTGCTGTAACATTAGAGTTATTTCCCTGGGAAAGAAAAAATAGGGGAAGGATACTGAATAAATTTTGCTAAAGAGAAAATATTCTAAAACGTTGCTGCTCCTAGGTGACAGCAGCCCCTGTGAGATCTAGGGATCTAAAAACCCCTAAACCTCAACCATGGGATCACACCCACATTAAGAACGATACAGAAGCTGCCAGGAAGTAGAGAGTCAGAGGGTGGTGAGGTCTGAGAAAGGAAGGAGAGCTCTCCCTGGACAGATGCCCTGGAGATGCTCACAGCTCTCACTACTCTGGGGGACACTGGCGCTGAATGGAATAAAGATAGTGAGACGAACCCCTTGCTACACCTTGGCACGCTCCTGGCCTCTGGTCTCCCAAACAATGCTTCCTATAGAAACTCCCAATGCTGTCATGGATCACCTCTGTCTACGCAAAAGCCTCAAAACCCACTGGTGAAGCTAGGCACGGTGGCTCAAGCATATATTCTCAGCACTTTGGAAGGCCAATGCAGGCAGATCATTTGAGTTCAGAAGTTCGAGGCCATCCTGGGCAACATGACAAAACCCTATCTCTATAAAAAATACAAAATTGGTCAGACCTGGTGGTGCATGCCTGTAGTACCAGCTACTAGGGAGGCTGAAGTGGTAGAATGGCTTGAGTCCAGGACATTGAGGCTGCAGTGAGCCATGATTGCACCACTGGACTTCAGGCTGGGCTGAAGTTTTCTTTTGAGATCCTATCTCAAAAAAAACAAGCAAACAAACAAACAAACAAAAACATGAGTGAAGCTTCCTTGTTATGGGTACAGAGAGGACAACAGCCATGATCACTGTTTACACTTTCCTTTGCCCATATTGAAATTGGGCAGAGAAAGTCTTGACAAAAAGAAAAGAATGGTCCTGGTTTTAGAATAAGCCTTTCCCTTTTAAGTGGAAAAGTTGATGTCATGAAATCTGTTGTGACCACTTTGCCCACCAAGCAGAACAATCCACCTATGATATGTGTCAGTTTATAATTTATAATTGACCAGTAAAATGGAGGACATTTAGGGAAAGAAAAAAAAAAGAGAGAGGAAAAGAAGGAGGGAGGAAAGGAAAAGATCAGTGTGACAGGGAATTAAAACAAGAAGGGTTTATTGAGAGAATGTGAGTTGGGCCTGGAGCTTAAGATCAGGGGTTGCTAGAGGAAGCACAGGAAGATGAGGAAAAGAAGAAAAAAACTAAAGAAAATCAAAACCCTGCTTCTCAAGCCCATGCTCTGCCAATAATTTATTCTTTAGAAATAAAAAAGGCAGACAGATCAGAAGATGGGAGAAAAACAATCAACGCAAAAGTGGAGGTGTCAACCTGAACAGATTTCAAACTGAAACAAAGAATTTATATGATTAGCTGAAGTTACACAGAGATGTATAAACATCTTGGGCAAAACGATACCAAGCAAAACTCCAGCACTTCATGGTGCCTTATGTGTGGTTTAGCCTTTTGATATCTATTTTATATTCTGCCAGCAAAAATTTTGTCATATCTTATGTGTTTTGCCAAGTTCTTTATTTGGGATTCTTCATGATTTAAATATTTTTAGCTGCAGTGGTTTTTTAATCATGAGGGTATTGTTTCAAAAGGAATTATTTTATGTGCATCCAAAAGCAAAATTGAAGACCAATTCAAATTCATCTGAGATCATCCTATAAGTGAAGGACACTGTGGAAAAACACAGAAAGCTGACCTTGAGAACTGTCATATCTCAGATTTCTATTATAAAAACACAGTTAGTGGGTGGCCTTTGCTGATGCCTCCTGACGATGTTGATTGAAGATGCCAAATTGCAACATCATCTGTGTTCATCAGAAAATAAGGCCCATTCACTCTTCCCATCCTGAAATCCAGCCTCTTTGCAAGCAGCCAGCTTTCTAAGTGGCCTACAATTTGGATAAGAGGCGCATGAATGGATGACTTTCTAGAAAGAAATATAATGTCTTGCCATGTCATTGTTTCTCTAAGGAAGCAGTACCACCCCTGATTTGGGGCTTAGTCGCTCAGAACTAGCACCTGGAAGAAAAAAGAATTAAAACTTCCAGACAGATGTAATTGAGAGCTTTCCCTTGGTAGGTATCTTCCTCTGAAGCTCTGTCTGTGATGGAAGCAAAGGGAAGGGGGCAAATCCATCTGTTCATGGAGACAATCGCTAAGGGGTAATTTTCTGCTTGTCCCCAAGCCCTACAGTCCTTTACCCCCCAAAATATTATGTAGAAAGAGAGGGTCAAGCTCTTTATGGCAAGGCAAACATATACACAACTGTTAGGGAATAGAGCAGAACCCTCTAAAGCCTTGGCTCTAGGGACACCTTGGTTTTTCAAACCCACATACAGACATTGGGTTGCTTTTTCACAAAGTACTTCATTCCTCATATTTAAGTTGATCCAATAAAGGCATTGTTCAGAGCGGAAATGTGTAGTACAACCAACGCAGTCCTTTTTTACAGCTAACCAATTATGGGCTAAAAGAACAATGCGAAGTCTCTTTTCCAATTGTTCGTAGGAGTGTGCTCATTCCAAGCCATTACCGCATGTGTCTGTCAGAGGGAATCTCTGCATCAGGCTGTAATGAGGCACATTAGCTTTTTTTCCGCAACAGAGCATTCCATGGCCTGGCTCTATGACAGCTCAGAGATTATGGTTCAGGAAGCAGCTTCAAATCTAGCTTTCTTTCTAGAAAATCCAACGAGGCTGCAGTTATCAGGGCAGCCCTTAAAACCACAGGCAAGGAAGGAGGAAGAGTCTATCAGCACTTTGGGAGGCCAATACAGGTGGATCACTTGAGCTCAGGAGTTTGAGACCAGCCTGGGCAACGTGGTAAAATCCTGTCTCTACAAAAAAAAACTACAAAATTAGTCACACCTGGTGGTACATGCCTGTAGTCCCAGCTACTAGGGAGGGTGAAGTAGTTCTGGTGACGCAGCTCTAGAATGATGTAGACAGGAGCCGCTGCCTGCAGTAGAAGGATAGAAGTTCCTGAGGGCTGGTGACAGTTGCCTCAAGGAAAGTGTGTAGTACCATGGGGAGGGGACAAACAGGGAAGTAGAGGGTCTCAACCTACCACATCTCTCTCCAACATTGATTGTCCCTCTGCCTTAAAGTCAAGCAGCAAGTCTTTCCTTAACAAAAGACATCATTTGCATTTTGCTGTTCCCTCTTGGGTCATTTTCTGTCTGCCTGTCTAGATCCAGACTCTTCCGTTCTCTTCCAGGTTCTTATCCTGATAGCCTGACCTGGATGGTTTCATCCATTTCCCAAGATGGTAGCTTCCTGACTGGGCTCCTGGGTTCATAGGGAAAGAGGGATGAAGCCAGGCAAAAAATCAGAGCAATGGAGCAATGAAGGTGTTTGCTTATCCTGGCTCCTACCCTCTGCTCCTTTAGGCTGGTTCTGACCCCAGCCTAAAGGGGACTGTTCCCTGGAGGTGGCTTCCTCCACACTAGGCTTACTGCTCCTAGGGACCCTTCTTTCCCACTCAATCCTAAGGATCTAATAATAATATCCTATCCTCTTCCCTCACCACTCCTGCTCCAGGTTACTGCACTAATACTTGTAAATAAATCATCCTGTTTAGAGCACACAATCTGTTTCCTATTGGGACCCTGACTGAAATTCTCTTTTCCTCCTTCTACCTCCTTATAGATTAGAAAACTAAACCTCAGAGAAGTCAAATTGCTACTTTTCTTTAAATTTACAGCTAAAAAGTAGCAGAACCAGGATCTAAACCCAAGCAGCCTTGTTCCAGAAACTTCTTAGAGCCCCTGAACTATGCTGCCTCAATAACACATGAGGCTAGAAATGCAATTTTGCTTCTCCACACCCATCCAAATCCTCTCCATCCCAGTCAGTAGGAGTAAAGCTGCCCTCCTCTACAACTTTCTCCTTGACCCCTCCAGCTCCATGATCAGCTCATTCTTGTGGAGCATAGTGTCTGTGCCACCCCCGGTACACATACCAAATGCTACTTCATCCTATCCTTTAATTATCCATGTGCATATTCTTGTTTCTCCAATGGATGGAAAACCTCCAGTAGGACAGACATTGTGGCTTCCATGTAACTCCCATTGTCCTTAGGCTATAGTAAATACGGTGGCCTGAGTTAGTCAGCAGAACAATGATTGAGAAGGAATTTCCATGGCTATATTATCTGTCAAGAAAAGCAACCGCTCCAGTAATTCATGGACTGTTCTTAAATTTAGATTGTTTAAAAAATGAGCAGTGGATGCCAGGCATGTTGGCTCACACCTGTAATCCCAGCACTTTGGGAGGCCAAGGTGGGTGGATCACCTGAGGTCAGGAGTTTGAGACCAGCCTGGCCAACATGGTGAAACCCTATTTCTACTAAAATTACAAAAATTAGCCAGGAGTGGTGGTGGGCCCCTGTAGTCCCAGCTTGGGAGGCTGAGACAGGAGAACTGCTTGACTCCTGAAGGCAGAGGTTGCAGTGAGCTGAGATTGCGCCATTGCACTCCAGCCTGGGCTGCAGAGTGAGAGTGAGACTCTGTCTGAAAAAAAAAAAAGAGAGCAGTGGAAGAGAAAAGTGAAAGATGCTAAACAAGTAACAGTCACCCGGAAGCAATGACAGGTGGCCCTCAGTATCCATGGTTCCACATCCATGGATTCAGCCAACTATGAGTTGAAAATATTTGAAAAATAATAATAATTAAAACTAACAATACAACAATCAAATGAATACAAGTGAAAAAAATACAGTATGACAACTGTTTACATAGCATATACATTGTATTAGGTATTTTAAGTTATCTAGACATGATTTATAGTATACAAGAGGATGTGTGTAGGTTATATGCAAACACTATACCATTTTATATTAGAGACTTGAGCGTCTGTGGATTTTAGTATCCATGGGTGCCCTGGAATCAATCTCCTGACAATACTGAGACACAACTGTATTTATAATCTCAGAATTGCTTATGGGGAAGCTACAATAAAAGTTGAGATTGAATACAACTGTATTATTTGCATATGTTTCTCGAAGTTTGTGTTGTTGGTTATTTTTCACCTCCTTTTTAACAAGCAGAAATGCAGAGTTTCAGAGTGGCTGCTATATACATTAACATAAGTAGATTTATGATGTAGTGAAGAATGTCGCTATGATGTCCCAGCCCTGTGCCCTTAACAAGAAGAATAGAACTGTTACTAGCCATGTACTTTCTCCCACTGGAATCTCTTCAAGAAAAATTGCAGAGACAACTGTAGAACATTTCCTTTAACAGCAAAGCTTGCTCAAGATTCCTGTAAAACTCTCGTACTGTGTTAGCAGTTGCTAAAGAACCACCAGTACAACTCAATGGCTAGAAGAGAACTTCTGGAGCTTAACTGCTTGGGTTCATATCCTGGCTCTTCTACTTGTCAGCTGTAAGTCTCAGAAAACTTAGTAATGTAAGCTATCTGGGGCTCAGTTTTCTCATCTATAAGATGGGAATACTAATAGTACTTACCTGCCTCATGTTGTGAGGATTAAATGAAGTAAGCATAAGCGTCTAGAAAAGGGCTTGATATTTACATAGTACTCAGTGTTACTTATTATTGCCGAATAAGCAACCGGCAGATGATGATTACGACCCCTGAGGACTCTTGCTAGGACTTCCTAACACCTACAAGTTTCCAGGAAAGACAAGGTAATGCTCTCTAGTGTTTATAAAGACTGTGCCTGAAGGTGTTAGAAAGCTCCACAGGCCTGGTCCCATTCTTGTGAACAGCATACTGCTGAAGTTTTGTTGTTGTTGTTGTTGTAAGTCTTGGTCTCCCTCTGGTGCCCAGGCTAGAGTGCAGTAGCATGATCTCAGCTCACTGCAACCTCTGCTTCACGGGTTCAAGAGATTCTCCTACCTCAGCCTCCCAAGTAGCTGGGACTACAGGTGCATGCCACCACACCCGGCTAATTTTTTTGCATTTTTAGTAGAGATGGGGTTTCACCATGATGGCCAGGCTGGTCTTGAAATCCTGACCTCAAATGATCCACCCACCTCAGTCTCCCAAAGTGCTGGGATTACAGGCGTGAGCCACCACTCCCGGCCTGCCAAAGTATTTTCATGCATAATTGGGAGAAGGCCTGAAGAGGATCTTTCCAGTGTAATATACTATTTTATTACTGGGGAAACTGAGGCATCAAAGGCATAGGGAGACTAATTTATACATGAATATTTACGTGGCTCCCAAAATGTGCCCAGTTGTGTACACAAACCAGTGGGGAATGCAAATAAACTATAGGCTGCCAATCTAACGTGACCCAATACATCAAGGTAGAGCCCAAGACTCCCAACCCCAGGTTGCTGCCACACCCCAGTAGCACTTATAGACCAAGTAGCAGCTCTGTTTTTAAGAACAAGCTAAACACCTCTTGAGAGGAAGATGGGTTGCTTTCCATCACAAGACTACAACAACATCGAGGAAACTGCAAATTCATTTCCTAATTCATGCAACCTTCATTCATTCTTCTATTACTGCCATTCAGGTAACTGCCATTCAGCCACTTACCACATATGTGTTGGACGCCAGTGGAATAGGAAGAATACCATGACAGCAAAGCAAATAAAGAGCCGTTTTTCCTTGATAGGACTCTTCCTTCTTTATAATCTTACCTTTTTATTACCTTGTTAAGCATGGCATGCACAGAGGGCCTGCAAAAGAAAAGAAAGAAACAATTTGAGTGTCGGTTTGGCAGCAACTCTCCCTCCCGGGAGAACTGAGCTCATACACATAGTTTATTACCTTCTCATGCTCCTGAACACAGCTTAAAGCCATATAATATATTTTGGTGGGTTAAATGAGAAGCAGCTCTCTGTAGTCTGTCAATCAAATCAATTTCCCCCTTGAATAAAGGAAGTTAGCATCTTACCCCCTCTGGCTGCCAAGGAAAGTAAGTTTCTTCTTGATCCTGCCAGGGAGTCTATGACAGGAGAGACAGAATGTGTCCTGGTGGTCTAGGTGGCTGGCATCTGGCATGAGGGGGCCACTAGAATGAGGAAAGGTCTGTTTGCACTCCCACAGTGGCACTAGCACTCTCACTTGGCTGCTAGTAGAAAAATCACAGCAACTCTAGCATTTTCTTCACAGCCATAGCTTGGCCAAGGCAAAAATAGTGACACTTCACTGGAGTGATCAAGACAGAATCCAGATCACAATGGATTGAAGAGTGAGAGGATAGTGAAGGAGGGAGGAAAGAAAAGAGAGATACAACGAGGGTAAAAAGATCTATCTCCTTTTCTTGGAAAAAGCCATTCGCCATATGCTGAAGAAATATGTGGTCATCTTCAATGTAATTCATATCAAGAAAGATTAATTAAGCCACTGCTATGTGTAAGGTATTTGACTAGATCCTGGGGAGAAGGGACACAGACAAACAGGAGTGCTTGCTGTCTCTCTGTGGTGGTACCTGGGTATTCCTTCCTTTAAGTCTTCGCTTAGATTTCACCTTCCCCATGAGGCCCACTCTGACCACCTTCTCAATATTGCAACTCACCCTCAGCACTCCTGTAACCCTTACCCCTACTATACCCTTTTTAAATTCCATAGCACATCTCCTTCCGGTAAACTTTACATTTACTTGCTTTTTTATGTTGATGACTTACTGTTGATCTCCACACAGTATAAGAATCTTCGTGAGTTCTATTCCCTGATGTATTTCTTTTTTTTCTTTTTCTAAGATGGAGTCTCACTTTGTTACCCAGGTTGGAGTGCAATGGCATGATCTCGGATCACTGCAGCCTCCACCTCCCGGGTTCAAGCCATTCTTCTGCCTCAGCCTCCCAAGTAGGTGGGACTACAGGTGCCCACAACTACACCCAGCTAATTTTTGTATTTTTAGTAGAGACGGGGTTTCACTATGTTGACCAGGCTGGTCTTGAACTCCTGACCTCAGGTGATCCGCCCACCTCGGCCTCCCAAAGTGCTGGGATTACAGGTGTGAGCCACGGTGCCCAGCCTCCCTGATGCATTTCAAGTGCCTAGAACAGTGCCAAGCCTATCATAAACACTCAGTAAATAGTCAGTGAATCAATAAATTAATGTTTCTCCCAGAGTCTGAATACATTTTCTACCATCTACTGAAGAATCTGCTGGAATTACTGAGAAACTTCAAGAAAAATAGGTATCTCTCTGATAAACAAGGAGTGAAGGCAGAAAACCACTTGAGGCCTTGAATGAGTGGATACATCCTTACATCTCAGTGATCTTGCAGTGCAACTGAATTTCCACAAATCACTATCCTGTTGTTTTTCTTCACAGATTATTCCTCAATCAGTGTGCAGCTGGGTCATCCATTACCTTGGCTCTGATATTTCATTCTTCAGCCTAATGCAATACCTTTTCTTATTTTGTGTGAGGACACTCACGACATGATGCAGAGAACTTATGCATTAAGGATATGTTATAGATATTTCATCAATTCTGTTGCATGTCAACAAGCATGTATTTCTTTTTTTTCTTTTTTTCTTTTTTATTTTATGAGATGGAGTTTCGCTCTGTCACCTAGGCTGGAGTGCAATGGTGCAATCTTGGCTCACTGCAAACTCCGCCTCCCGGGTTCAAGTGATTCTCCCATCTCAGCCTCTCAAGTAGCTGGGATTACTGGCACCCGTCATCATGCCTGGCTAATTTTTGTATTTTTGTAGAGATAGGGTTTCACCATGTTGGCCAGGCTGGTCTTGAACTCCTGACCTCAAGTGATCCACTCGCCTTGGCCTCCCAAAGTGCTGGGATTATAGGCATGAGCCACTGCGCCTGGCCAAACAAGCATGTATTTCAAAAGTATGTTACAGCTTTCAACATATTACACAGCTTAATCATCAACAGATTCCCACAGTCTGGTCTGTCATGATGCCATAAATACCTGCCTCTCTCCCAGGAAAACAAACTGGGCTTTGAACAAGAGGTAGATCCCACTCTAGCCCAGGCACACTCCTTAACTAGCATCAATTCCAAATCGCTTCCTTCCAACACCTCCTATGTGGAACTCTCTGAACTGGCACATTGCAGCCCAATGACAAGCTCTAGAACACCCAAGCAGAGATGATGACAGGGAGCCAGATATTCACACTCTTTTGATAAAAGTCTGAACTTTCTAGATAAGAAAAACCTCACTCCGGATCACAAAGTCAATAAATGGCAGTGAGATGAGATTATGCCTCCTACGTTGCTGGAGCGCCTTTCCCAGATAACCCCCACAACATAATGCTGCACCAGCCTTTCATGTTCAATGACTCTTCTCCCTGGCTCCTCCTTTCCTTTGAGATGAAATTACCCCCAATGTGATTTACTCCAGGGCAAATAGTGGCCAATAGTTGATGCCCCTTATTCTCTACTCTAATTTCTATTTAAAAAAAAAAAAAAAATAGACCTCCATAATCTTTATTCCTAACTCACTAGAAAAAAACGGCATCATTCTCTTGCTGATAAGAACCACCATGGTTAGGTCCTGAAGCCATAAAGACATCCCTGCTTCAAAAACATGACTTCCTATGTCCAAAAGAAAAAGGCTATGATGTGAATTAATACTGTCATTCTCTGCATTGAAAAAGTCTCATTAAAAGCCAAGTACATCTGCTCCATGGCCCAGCAGTGATAACATTACCCCTTGGGCTTGACCTAGCTATTAGAACTATGAAATCTTATACCAACATCCACTAAAGCCAACTAAAATCCTTTTTCCTCACTCTTTAACTCCTGCCTTCTCCTTTCTCACATATACAGGTATATCAGTTAGCTTTTGCCATGAAAGAAACCACTCTAAACTTAGTGGCTTAAAACAACAGCCATTGAGGTCATGATTCTGCTTTGTGCAATTCTGGAATGGGCTCAGCTGATCTCAGCTGGCCTCACATATGTGTCTGAAGACAGTGGCTCAGCTTCTGGGTATTAGTTCATTGCCAGCTGGGCCACTAGAGGAACTGAGCCACTTGCCTCTTATTATGCTATAGGCTCACATGTCTTGGTCGCATGAGGACCTAGGATTTCACTATGCATGCAAGCACTTTTCTAGTCTGTAAGTCTGTTAGTGTCCATTAGGCAAAACAAATCACAAGTCTAGTTCAAAAGTTGAGGAAGACTCAAAAAAAAAAAAAAAAGAAGAAGAAGTTGTTGAGCAGATGCAGTGGCTCATGCTTGTAATTCCAGCAATTTGGGAGGCTGAGACAAGAGGATTCCTTGAGACTAGGAGTTTAAGACCAACCTAGGCAATATAGAAATTCCCCACCTCAAAAAACAGTTTAAAAATTAGTCAGGCACAGTGGCACACACCTGTAGTCCCAGTTACTTGAAAGGCTGAGATGTGAGGATCACTTGAGCCCAGGAGGTAAATGCTGCAGTGAGCTATGGCTGTGCCAATGCACTCCAGCCTGGGTGACAGAGCAAGACTGTCTTTATAAAGAAGGAGAAGGAAGAAGAAGCTACAATGTCTCATTGTAAAGGCATGAATATAAACACAGGGAGGGAAAGAAATTGTGTCCATTTATTTTTGCAAGTTTCCATCAGAAAGGGATTGTGAGATGTGTAAGTGCTAATATAGGGAGAACAGTAGGGATGTTTAGCAATCGCTGAATCATCTAGTCACATCTAGTCTCCTCAAGAGAATATTGGGTTAGGGTACCTGCTGCATTCATTCATTTATTCAACACATATTTATTGAGCACCTACTATGTCCCATGCACTATTCTAGACACTGGTGATATAAAAGAAACAGACAATCCCTGTTTTTGTTTTTTTCCCAGTTTTTTTTAATTTCAACAGATTTTTGGGAAACAGGTGGTGTGTGGTAACATGAATAAGTTCTTTAGTGGTGATTTCTGAGATTTTGGTACACCCATCACCCGAGCAGTGTACACTGTACCCTATGTATATAGTCTTTTATCCCTCACTCCCCTCCCACCCTTTCCCCCAAGTCTCCAAAATCTATTGTATCATTCTTATGCCTTTAGATCCTCACAGTTTAGTTCCTACTTATGAGTGAGAACATACGATGTATAGTTTTCCATTCCTGAGTTACTTCACTTAGAATAATGGTCTCCAATTCCATCCAGGTTGTTGTGAATGCCATTATTTTGTTCCTCTTTATGGCTGAGTAGTATTCCATCGTGTGTGTGTATATATATACACACACACATATATACACACATATATACACACACATATATATACACACACATACACATATATATATACATATATACACACACACACACACACACACATATCTATATACACAACTTTTTATCCACTCACTAGTTGACGGGCATTTGGGCTGGGGCTGGTTCCATAGATTTGCTATTGTGAATTGTGCTGCAATAAACATGCATGCGCAAGTATCTTTATTGTATAATGACTTCTTTTCCTCTGGGTACATACCCAGTAGTGGGATTGCTGGATCAAATGGTAGTTCTACTTTTAGTTTCATAAGGAATCTCCACACTGTTTTCCATAGTGGTTGTACTAGTTTACTTTCCCACCAGCAGTGTAAAAGTGTTCTCTTTTCACCACATCCACGCCAACATCTATTATTGATCATGGCCATTCTTGCAGGGGTAAGGTGGTATCACATTGTGGTTTTGATGTGCATTTCCCTGATCATTAGTGATATTGAGCATTTTTTCATATGTTTGTTGGCCACTTGTATATCTTCATTTGAGAATGGTCTATTCATGTCCTTACTCCACTTTTTGATGGGATTGTTTTTTACTTGCTGATTTTGTTTGAGTTCCTTGTATATTCTGGATATGAGTCCTTTGTTGGATATATAGATTATGAAGATCTTCTCCCACTCTGTGGGTTGTCTGTTCACTCTGCTGATTATTTCTTTTGCTGTGCAGAAGCTTTTTAGCTTAATTAAGTACCATCTATTTATCTTCGTTTTTTTGCATTTGCTTTTCGGTTCTTCGTCATGAAGTCTTTGCCTAAACCAATGTCCAGAAGGGTTTTTCTGATGTTATCTTCTAGAATTATTATGGTTTCAGGTCTTAGACTTAAGTCCGTGATCCATCTTGAGTTGATTTTTGCATAAGATGAGAGATGAGGATCCAGTTTCATTCTTCTACTTGTGGCTTGCCAATTACCCCAGCACCATTTGTTAAATAAAGTGTCCTTTCCCCACTTTATGTTTTTGTTTGCTGACAATCCCCGTTCTTCTTATGCTTACAATCTAGTGAGGACAGAGATAATAAATAAGTAAATGTATAATAGATCGGACTAGTAAGTGCTATGGAGGAGGAAGGAGCAGCAAATCCTTCTGGGAGTCTTGCTATTCAGCCACTTTAGAATCCGCCTCCCTCTCCTCCCTTCACCGAGTGGACCATGGAATGCATGGTGGCTAGTGAACCGGCACTGGTGAGAGGAAAAATGTAGGATTGGAAAGCAGTCACCCACCAGGTGAATTGATGCCAAAGCTAGACAGATGGTTCAGCATGATGGACATTTATCACAGGGCAGAGCCAGACCCAACCTTTCAAGAAACAGGGACCTCCGATGAGTGAGACAACAGTGGGATGCAACCTCAGGAGGGGTGTGAATCACTGCACTGGAGGGAGGGGTTTGTGTCTGCAGCCTGCTCTGTATTTGGGAGCTGGTTTTCACCAAAAGACATGTTTAAGCACCAATAAATGTCTATCTTTCCAAAGCTCAAACCTTACTCCCCTCAGCTTCCATCTTTCCCCACATTCCAGTGCTCCCTGAGTCCTTTTATCTAAGGGTTAAAGTAAAGTGAAATACACTGGGAAATGGGAATTTCCATCCTCTTGTCAATTAAGTCCAGACAAATGTCTTTCTCTTGGCCTTCCCAGATCCTCCACTACTCTACAAGGCCAGCTGTGTTTCTGTGCCTCCCTGACTGTCTCCCACTTCTAACAAAAGGGCCCCTGAAGCCAGCTGCAGTTTCTGAGTAGGTAAGAAATATCACTAATAGGAGAAACAGCCATGAACCACAACGCCAAAAACCATCTTTTCTGTCTCCCACCCCAGGTGTGACATGCGTGTTCTTGGCCCTAGAGGTGGACAGTTCAGCTTTCAAAGGGCAGACTAAGTTTTTACAAAAGGCACTGGAACATTCTGGTCGTGAATATGGGCCTGGAAAAAAAACTAAGGGGCTTAATACTTGGGTGATAAAATAATCTGTACAACGAACCCCCATGACATATGTTTACCTATGTAACAAAACTGCACATGTACCCCTGAACGTAAAATAAAAGTTAAAAAAAAAGAAAAGAAAAAGAATATGGGCCTGGGAGTCAAGGAGTCTTCTTAACTTAGGCTCTGCCTGCACAACCTTGGATAAATGTTTTTTATCATCACTAAGCCTCAGTATTACATTCCTAAAATGGTAACAGCAATGCTTATAGAGTTTTCAAGTGGATTAAATGAAAAATGACATATAAGGGCTTTGGGCATCATGTCTGACACAGTGTAAGAAATGGGAGATAATGTTATTAGCATTAACTTATTTTATTGAAGAGGGAGGCTGGAATCAGGCTGTTTCTGCAGAGAATGCCAAGAAACAAGAAGTTGCCCAGCCTGCGAATATTGACTGACAGGTGCAAGCAGTGTCAGAGTGGGTTTGCTGGCAGGTGGTCAGGGAGTGAGGTCTATCTTCTTGCTGTTAAGTTCATTTAAAAATAATATAAAAGAACATGTGGTGCCATGATGGCATACATGATCCTGAGAACCAGAGCCTTCCTCTGGTTGCCCTGAAGACACCCCTGTAACCAGAACAGGAGACCGGCAGGTGGCAGAGGAAGGGGCTCCACAGTTCCCGCAGCAGGACGGCACAGTACCCAAGGTCTTCTCATCCTCTCTCCTTCCAGCCTTCTCTGATTCTCTCCAGGTGGGCAGAAATGCCACCACCCATTCAAGCAAATATCTCAAGATCCTTTTAAAAATCAGCTCACAAAATGATCCTCCAGGATGGTGAAATTAGATAGTTTGAAGCTTAAACAAAAATGCTAAAAGATCATGAGGGCAGAGAACTAGAGAAATAAAGAAGTCAAGGCTGGGAGCTGTGGCTTGCAGCTGTAATCTCAGCACTTTGAGAGGCCAAGGCAGGAGGACCGCTTGAGGCCTAGAGTTGGAGACCAGCCTGGGCAACATAGCAAGACCTCCATCTCTACAAAATAAAAATTTAAAAATTAGCCAGGGCACAGGTGGCACAGGCCTGTAGTCTTAGCTACTCAGGAGGCTGCAGTGGAAGGACTGCTTGAGCCCAGGAGTTCCAGGTTATAGCAGGCTATGATAGCACCACTGCACTCCAATCTAGGCAACAGAACAAGACCCTGTCTCAAAAAAAAAAAAAAAAAACAAAAGGAAGAAGAAGTCATGATGCATGATGCTAAGTTCAGGGACATTTGCTTTCCTGAGGCCTCCTTTACTCTAATTCATGCTGTTGGAGGGAGCTCCGTAAGGATGTATGAGGCTAGCCAGCTTCCACTCCCACACTGCCACCAAGATGCTCAGTGGCAGCGGGCCTCATGCCCTCTCATCTTTAAAAGTGAAAACTTTTTCTTGGTCAACACTTCTCAAATTGGACTTCTAACCACCTACTGCAGAAAAATCTGGGGAAGTTGCTTTCAAACACACAATGTTGGACTCACCGAGACCGCATCTGAGAGGATGGGTACGAGAGATCTGTGTTTGTAAGTCTCTTCACAGTCTAGTTTGAGAACCACTAACCTAGGAGATTTCCGAGACACAAAACTACTAGTTCTAACTAGCTATGCTACTCAGGGAAGACATCAGCAAGATGTGTGTGTCCTTTTGGGGCAATCTAAAAGAGACTCCTCCAAGTCAGCAACAGTGAGCATGATACTCTAGCTAACATTGGAGGTGTCCTTAGAACTCACAGTTCTGTCTCCCTGCTGTTCTCTCCCAGCCAGGACCTCCCCTGGGTCACAGCTAACTCACAAAAGCTGGCAAGCCCTGGCTGTCATCTTCACTACATAATTCAAGTCCAGCTCTTAGTAAATATTGACTGCACATGTGTGCACACACACACAAAGCTGAGGTGCATGGAGAGGTCATCTTGTGTCAGTCCCTTTCATGTATTACTTTACTAATCATCAAAACAATTCCAAAAGGTAGGTACTATTTTGTCACCATTGTAACCATGACAGCACATAAGGTTCAGTCATTTGTCCACAGTCATCCAGCTAACCAACGGCAAAACCAGGATTTGATCCCAGGTAATAAGATGCCAGAGTGGGTGTTTTTATGTTCCCCTACATAACTTTGTCTCCAGTGGTAGAATTTTAGACATCAGTTTTAAGGGAGAGTCATAAACCCCTGCATTTCATCTGTGATATAAGGAGAGTTGAATTCATAGGTCTCAACTACTCTTTCCAACCTTGAAAGTCAAGTAAACTTAACAAAATTGGGTGTACCCACTGCCTAAGGCAATGGATTTCTATGAGGTGAAAGCAATCTGGAAAAGTATAGATACATTTTGGGTGGTCACATTGCCTG
This sequence comes from Piliocolobus tephrosceles, assembly GCF_002776525.5. NCBI lineage: Eukaryota > Metazoa > Chordata > Mammalia > Primates > Cercopithecidae > Piliocolobus > Piliocolobus tephrosceles. The sequence continues at coordinate 32,058,568 of NC_045440.1, read as the reverse complement.
GGGGACAAAGGTGTATAGAACCCAAGGTGGCTAAAGCGTCTACAACTCCAAACAGGCCCACGCCCAGGAGAACTGTCCTCTGTAATGCAACAAGAGCCTCATGGAGAAACTCACATAGGCAATGGAAATACAGTGGTCAGTTAATGAGTTCTAATAGTGCCGTCCCAAGACAATGAGGACTACTGGGCATTCAGAGCCTTGTCGGTCCCTCTCCAGCTCAATTTCAACAGCCTGAGCATTCCTGCTAAGTGATTTGGTGTATGAGAACTCCAGCAATTTCAGAAGAGGTTATGTCTAATAGGAAAAAACAATTAAAAAGCAGACTGGCATTTGGGTGTCACCCCAACTTTACCTGAACTGTATCAAAGGTGTTATTATTCATTATATAGAGGATTCAGAGCAAAACAAAGTTTATCTGCAATTGTGTAAACCTGATCTATGTGGGGAACTGGAGCATGACAGATTGCAACAGCATAAACATAGACAGGATAAAAATGTGCTCCTATATGAGTCTGTCCCCAGTAATGGCTATATTAATCACCATTATCATTATAGTTACCCTCCTCAGCATCATCACAATCAATTCAGCAACTGTTTCCCTTGGTGATGTCTCCTTATTACAACATGGTATTAATTGTATCCGAGCTGATTTTCTGCTCCTACTGCTTAACAGCTGTGTGGGAGTAAATATCCCTCAGTCAAACACCAGCTCAGATTGCCAGGACTCAGGAAATTGATCCAGATGTGAACAGCAGGATCAGAGGACAGCTGCGGAAGAGAATATGCCAGTGTCTGTGCTAAACTTAGTCATCAGCGTCCAGTTATAGAGATTCTAAGACTTCCTTTCAAATACAATGAGCCATCAAAGAGTTAACACCTTGAGTTTTGCTTTTGTTAGTTTCATCTAGGTCAGGAGCATTCATCCTAAGGAACTTTTGTCTAGCTCTTTCAAAAAAAAAAGAAAGAAAGAAAGAAAGACAACCACCACCAAGAGAATAACCACACAGATTCCCTAAACATGTGATTAAAAACTATAACTATCCCAAATTTCTATTGTGGTTATTGGGGAACAAAGCTGTCTCAGCACTTTCTTTTATTTTTAAGTACATTTCAAAGCACTTCAGTTTGTGACTTCCACAAATTAGAGCTCTCACACTTTTCTCCCTAAACAGACCAAGGCAATTGCATTCTACAGCAACAGCTATTTTTGTCCCTCCCTTTTGAGTCTCCAACTGGCTGGCAAAAGTGCCAGAAGACCTGCTGATTTGTATATCTTCATTTTTTGTTTTTTGTTTTTTTGAGACAGAGTTTCACTCTTGTTGCCCAGGCTGGAGTGGAATGGCACGACCTCAGCTCACTGCAATGTCTGCCTCCCAGGTTCAAGGGATTCTCCTGACTCAGCTTCCCAAGTAGCTGGGATTACAGGTGCCCACCACTACGCCTGGCTAATTTTTTGTTGTTTCTTTTGTTTGTTTGTTTTTGTTTTGAGACGGAGTCTCGCTCTGTCACCCAGGCTGGAGTGCAGTGGCCAGATCTCAGCTCACTGCAGGCTCCGCCTCCCGGGTTCACGCCATTCTCCTGCCTCAGCCTCCCGAGTAGCTGGGACGGACTATAGGCGCCCATCACCATGCCCGGTTAGTATTTTGTATTTTTTTAGTAGAGACGGGGTTTCACCATGTTAGCCAGGATGGTCTCGATCTCCTGACCTTGTGATCCACCCGTCTCGGCCTCCCAAAGTGCTGGAATTACAGGCTTGTAATCCCACCGCGCCCGGCCAGTTTTTTGTATTTTTAGTAAAGACGGGGTTTCACCATTTTGGTCAGGCTGGCCTCAGGTGGTCCACCCACCTCAGCCTCCCAAAGTGCTGAGATTATAAGCACGAGCCACTTGTGCCTGGCTGATTTGTACATCTTTTGTTGCTTTTTATCAGTTTCACTGCCTCCTGGCATCACAAACTGTGTTAATTTGGGGTGACTTTGTTTTAAAGATCTAGCACTGAGCTAAGATTCAGGACACTTAGCTACTCTTAAGTTTTCTTTCCCTTTTAATTGACACATAGTCATTGTTCTTATTTATGGAATAGAATGTGATTCTATACATGTAGACATTGTATAATGATCTAATCAGGGTAATTACATCACCTCAAACCTTAATCAGTTCTTTGTGGTAAGAATATTTAAAGTTGTCTCTTCTGTTAACTATCCTTCTTAATGCCTTGTTTGTCCATTTGGGTCTGAAGAGGACCCGTGAGCCATTGTTTCTTCATCTATTAAAAATGGAAATAATGGCTGATCTTTGCACTGCTCCCTGGATGAGGAGTCTTGAGGAGCAGAGGAGAGATCATGGGGCTTAACGCAGAGAAACAAGCCCTCTCATGTCCTCTAGGAAGATATGTAAGGCAAGAAAAGCTTCCTGGGAAGTCAGGTGCCATGCATGCCAGGGGCCTCAGGAAGGTATCCTTTGCCCTACTATACCCATGCTAAGAAACTGCCCTTGGTAAGGTAGGAATAATGGGCTCACAGACTTTTACATAGGAATGTAGTTTGCTTCAATATATGTAATAATGAAAAGTTGCAACCAGCCTAAATAGCAATGCCATTAATTAAGTAAATTATAGTACATCCATGTTGCATAATGAAATATTATGCAACCATGAAATTAAGGTTTTTGAAGATTTTTAAAGTCAACATAGAAATGTCAAGATAAGTGTCTAAAAAGTTAAAAAGCATTCTAATCCAAACATTGTCAAATTTTGGCACATTCATACATACAGGTTGTTATTGTGTATACTTCTTCGTGTATGTAAAATGTATGTGTGTATAGAGGGAGAGAGAGAGGAAGATTGAAGGAGAGATTGAAGGCAGAGAAAGAGAGGGAGAGAAATATACCAAAAATATTAGCAATTGTTTATCAGGCTCTTATGTTCTGATGTTTGTTTACATCTTCCAAATTTTCTCATAAAAATATTTGCTACTTTTATAATCAATAAAATGAATATTATTTTTAAAACAAATTTGTGTGTGAAACTATTAAAATCAAATTTGAAAATCATTTTATGATAGGGCAAAATGCCTATCTTAAAAAATTAGAATAAATTCCTATGATTGCAACTCTGTCCAAAAGTTATGGCTGAGAAGAAGTAAATATATTCAAATATTAATGATACAGAAGGGCATGATCCCTTTAAATGATACAGAAGGGGGAAAGGGAAGCGCTGAGAAGGGAAGGGCATGGTCCCTTTAAATGATATGGAAGGGCTCCACCCCTGGGCCTGTGCCCACAGACCTCAGTGAGGACAGGCATTTTTGTTTTTTCTGCCCAAATATTGCATTTCCCAAGACCACTCTGGCCTGCCACATCCCCATCCTGTGCCTATAAAAACCCGAGACCCTAGCAGGCAGAGACCCAGGTGGCTGCACATCCAGAGGAGCACATCAGCGGAGGAACACATGGGCAGCTGGACTTGGAGACGAACACACCTGCATAAGAGCACACCAGCACACCGGCAGGCCATCAACCAGTGGAACAAGGCAGAGTTTGGCAAGGACCGTCGGAGGAGAGCCCGGGCTGCTGAGCAGCCCGACTCCAAGGGAAAACCATCTCCCTTCTGGCTCCCCCATCTGCTGAGAGCTACTTCCACTCAATAAAATCTTGCACCCATTCTCCAAGCCCATGTGTGATCTGATTCTTCCAGTACACCAAGGAAAGAACCCCAGGATACAGAAAGTCCTCTCTCCTTGCGATAAGGCAGGGCTAACAGAAGCTGCCTATGGATGGCTAAACTAAAAGAGCACCCCGTTAAACACGCCCACTGAGGCTTCAGCTGTAGACATTCACCCCTAGACACTGCAGTGGGGTCGGAGGCCCACAGCCTGCCTGTCTGTATGCTCCCCTAGAGGTCTGAGCAGCAGGGCACTGAAGCAGCAAGCCACGCTCCCATCACACGCCCTGCAAGGGGGACAAGGAAACTTTTCCCATTTCATTAACATTGATTATTTCTGAATGATAGAATCGGGATGATCTTCTTTCCTCTTCTGAATTAGAACAAAACAACAAGAATAGTTTTTCTTTCTTTTTTTTTTTGAGACGGAGTCTTAGTCTTGTCACCCAGGCTGGAGTACAGTGGCAGGATCTCGGCTCACTGCAATCTCTGCCGCCCAGGTTCAAGCAATACTCTGCCTCAGCCTCCTGAGTAGCTGGAATTACAGGCGCACACCACCACACCGGTTAATTTATGTATTTTTAGTAGAGATGGGATTTCACCTTGTTGGTCAGGCTGGTCTCGAACTCCTGACCTAGTGATCTGCCCACCTTGACCTCCCAAAGTGCTAGGATTACAAGCATGAGCCACCGCACCCTGCCAAAAATAGTTTCTCAAAAGTTAAAACATAGGAGTGTTGATATGGGCAAAAATTAGCATTTTTTAAAGTTAAAATATTTAAAAATGTAATATTTAAAAGATTTTAAAGATTAAAAAAACGTTTTGTGTATCCAGTTATGTGAATTCCCTTCTCACAGATGAAATACATATATTCTAATATATAGAGTGGAAAGGGACTTTCCTTATTCTGCACATAGCATTATGTAGCTAAGCAAAATAACTCTATGGTCCCAGAGAATAACCAGGCCAACTATTACCCAAATGCATATCCCATCAGCCTGCACTTGGAGCCTCCATTCCCATGTATATCAGGGAAGCTATAGGCTAGTGCTGCTCTCTGCTTCCCTGCTGGAAGAGATTTGTTGAGACTGAGGACTAAGAAGTGGATTATTAAAAAGCTTTTTTCTCAAGATCCAGCATCAACGACTCCAAAGCAAAGTTTATAATAGCCTCTTAGTATTTCTTCTTGCCAATGGTGTGGAAAGTCAAGCTGTGAATAATTAAACATATAATTCCAAATGAGACAAACATCACTTATTGGCTTTGAGAAACATTGCAGAATGGAACAGCCATTTTTAAGAAATAAATTCTTAAAAAATAATTGAATCCTGAGGACATGTGAGTCATTTCTCACACACTGTAAAATGCACTAGTTTTTCCAACCCATAATTCATGACATATATTTGTACCTAAATGGCAAATCTTAGACTAATGAGCATAACATATTCATCTTTGTCAAATACATATTTTTGAAAGGAAGAGATTGCAATTATTAAAATTGAATTTTAACATTAATAAGCATCTTTAGTTTTTTTTCTGTATAGAAATGTGGCAGAATTTTTTTAAAGTCTTTGGGTTTTCGCCCTTGTCTTGACTGTAACAAGGAATGTGGACTCACTCATTTCCTATTTTTTAACCCCAGCTCTGCCCTTGCCTCCTTTGTGGTCTTGTTGGTCTCCCTCTCTTCCTGAGGATGAAAAAGACAGATTACTCCATATGTGACTATAGAAGCTATCTACCAGAAGCATATGTGTTTAATCAACTTTAATACCCCTGCAGTCCAGAAGAAGTGAAATATTCAGAACTGGGAATAATTATAATTTCTATTACATTAGCAAGGTTTGCTGGCATGCCAGAGGGGCGGGGTCCTCACCATCACTCTGCTGAGGCTGGTTGGCAGCTTAGGAGAGAGTAGGCAGTGGCTGAGATGCACACAACACCAAGCCTCTCTTGCTCTCAGTTGTGCCCTCTCTAACTTCCCCCACACTTGAGGTCATAGCATCCACTGTGATTAACAAAGAAACTGACTGAACTTTCTCATTTTCCTCAAAGTGTCCTTAATATTACTCTTCATTAAGAGGAGCAAATCAAGATCTGTTGATTTTACAAGCCAGAGAAAAATTAGTGGGCTCATGCGCATTCCAGATAAGGAAGTTCCCAGGAACCTAAGCTGTATTCCCATCAGAAAGGCCAGCAGCTACGTACTGAGCCAGGCTGAGATCCCCAGCTCCACACTCTCTCATAACAGGAATGCTGGGTGCCCTGGCTCCCACACAGTTCTCTTTCCAAGGGAAATGTTCGAAGGAGAGCCTGAGAGTGCTGGCAAAGACACAGAAGACCTGAGTTCTTATCTGGTCTCTCTTACTAACCACATAAGCTCTGTGAGCTATTTGATTTCTCTGAGTTTTGATTTGCTCTTTTGTACGGTGGGAAGAAAAATGTCTGTCATTTCTACACTTGGTATTGTTGTGTAGCTCAAAGAAGATGATGTTTGTGAAGGTCTTTTGTCCACCATAAAGCACGAGGATAATAACTAAGAAGTGGTATAAAGGAGTTTTGGAGTTGCCAAAAACGAAACATATCCAATCTGGACAGGGTAGGGGAAAATGTACCCTCTCTTACACTGCAGAAACAAAAATAAAGAGCTGTAAATTTCACAATTTCATCTGACAAAAGTCTGAAATCCAGAATCTATAAGAAACTTAAACAAATTAACAAGCAAAAAACAAAAAAAATCCCATTAAAAACCAGGCAAAGGACACGCACAGATACTTTTCCAAAGAAGATATACATGCAGCTAACAAGCATATGAAAAAATGCTCAATATCACTAATCATCAGAGAAATGCAAATCAAAAAACTGCAATGAGATACCATCTCACACCAGTCAGAATGGCTATTATTAAAAAGTTAAATAACAAGTGCTGCAAGGCTGCAGAGAAAAGGGAATGTTTATACACTGCTGGCAGGAATGTAAATTAGTTCCACCATTGTGGAAAGCAGTGTGGTGATTTCTCAAGGAACTTAAAACAGAATTACCATTTGACCCAGCAATCCCATTATTGAGTATACACCCAAAGGAATATAAATTGTTCTACCATAAAGACACATGCACATGTATGTAAATAGCAGCACTATTCCAATAGCAAAGATATGGAATCAACCTAAATGCCCATCAATGGTAGACTGGATAAAGAAAATGTGGTACATACATACCATGGAATACTACACAGCCATAAAAAAAGAATGAGATCATGTCCTTTGCAGTAAAATGGATGGAGCTGGAAGCCATTTTCCTATGTAAACAAACACAAGAACAGAAAACCAAATGCAGAATGTTCTTACTTACAAGTGGGAGCTAAACATTGAGAACACATGGACACAAACAAGGGAACAACAGACACCAGAGTCTAATTGAGGGTGGAGGATAAGAGGAGAGACAGCATGAAAAACTATGTATTGCATACTATGCTTATACCTGGGTGATAAAACAATCTGTACACCAAACCCCTGTGATATGCAGTTTATCCACATAACAAACCTGCAAATGTACCCCTGAGCCTAAAACAAGTTTTAAAAAAAAATGTAATTTAACAATATTTGCCAAAGCCTTCCAAATATGCATACCCTTTGACCCAAAAGATACACTACATTGCCATTATTTAATTTTTAGTCACAGTGCATCAGCTGTGAAGAAATTATTTTGGTTAAAGCCATTTTCTGTTCTTCAAACTTAGTGATATCACCCACATCCATTCTTGTTAGGTAATTCGAGCATTGAGAATGTTGTCAATGACACCTGTAACACAGTAACTTCACATAAAATTAAAATAAATTGCATACTTCTTAAAAGTACTTATGCTTTTTCATTCACTTGTACATATATAATAATAAAATGATCACCTGTGAATTTATGTGCATATGTGCTCATGTGCATATGAAAAGGTTAGAAAATAGAATGGCAAGAGATCAAGGGTTAGATATGGGAGACAGAAAAAGCTTTTTATTTTTAATTTGAAGAGCTGTAGTTCTGAATTTGTTTTACAATGAATACATTTGCTTTTGTATATTTTTAAAAGCTGGTTTAAATTTAGAATATAATACAAATCATTGTGTGATTAATAATCCATCCAATATTAACAATAACCACCACAAGGATGTAGAAAAGGTATTGAAAAGGGTGTGAGCTGGAAGAGTGGGTGTCATTTAGTAGTGACAGAGGAAGGGCATTCCAGTCCAAAGAAACAGTAGTAGTTAAGCTTTCAAATCAAGAAATAAAATAACATGCACAAGGTAGGATCAATCAAAGACCTCTGATGGGGAAGAAGCTATGAATAATAACATCAGATAGAGGGGATGGAGGCAGACAGAGAGGACCTTATATGTTGTCCTGCTGGCAATGGGGGCCATTGGCAGTTGTGAAGCCTGAATGCTCAATTTTGAAGTCTTTATATTTAGGATACAGGCAGATCTATTTGGATGTTAATGTATGATGCCAGGTATATAGGAATTTATGAGTAATGAACAGAAAGGACTATGGGAGCTATCTGGGTTACCCTTGGAAGGAGAAGATGACAGCTCTGCTCCCCATTTCAGTGATTTACTAGATAGATGATTATCAAACAGCTTAAAACAAGTTATTATTTCTCATTATTCTGAAATCTGGACTGGGCTCAGCTGGGTAGTTCTTCTGGTTCATGTAGTATCTGCTGGGGCTGAAATGCCAAGATGGCTGCGTCACTCATATATCCGCTGTCTCCCTTAGGCTAGTGTCAGCAGCTAGGAGCTGACCAGATGTCAAGAACTGTGAAGGATCTGGTCAATACCCTACTTACAAGTTAACAAATTAGTCTGTCACATTCATGGATGCTGGGAGAAGTCCTATGTAAGAGACAAAGAACTTTATTATGTACTATTTTATTTATTATTTATTATTTTTATTATTCATGGCACAGGAGTCAGCATGAGTTGTATGTTTGCATGAGTTCTCCTTGCCCCTCCTCCCCACCTCCCACCCACTTATGTCTCATGAGAGCAACAAAGAGTGGCCCAAGCAGATGCTGCTCACACAGTGCGATTGTCCCACTGCTGAGGAGCTCTGAGCTTAGGAGGCTCCCAATCCTGTAAGGAAGCTTCTAGCAAAGATGCCCAACCTTCCTCCCAGGATGAGACTTTCTCTTTATTGCCCTGATCAGGAAACAAATCTGCCCTCTGCTCAGGAGGGAGACCCTATCTCTATCTTCCAAGGATGTTTGCTATACAAACTACTAGTTTGTATACAACTGTCATATTTGTTGATGGCTAAGAATCCATATTGGTGTCTTCCTTCATAGAGATTTTGCCCCATCTATAGAAACTATAGTTTTGCTTGTATTTCCATTTTAAATTTTTACAGTTTCTATTGCTTCCATGCCAATACAGAGCACACTTTATAGGGTCCCCTAGCTGGGGCTCAACGATCCCTAAAGGGTGTCTCCCTGGGAATTCTAAAAGAGTCTTGATAAAACTGTGAGCTAAGAACTGGTGTGGACTAGTGCTTCCCAAACTGAACCAAGCATCAGAAGCATCTGTGTGGCTTTTAAAATTGCATATTCCCAGTCAAGTGTGGTGACTCAGCCCTGTAATCCCAGCACTTTGGGTGGCTGAGGTGGATGGATTGCTTTGAGCTCAGGAGTTCAAGACCAGCCTGGCCAACATGGTGAAACCCCATCTTCACAAAAAACACAACAATTTAGCCAGGCATGGAGGCCTACGCCTGTAGGCCTAGCTAACCTGGAGGCTGAAGTGGGAGGATGGCTTGAGCCCGGGAGGTGGAAGTTGCAGTAAGCCAAGATGGTGCCACTGCATTCCAGCCTGGGTAAAAGAGTAAAACCCTGTTTCAAACTAATAATAATAAATAAATAAAATTGTTAAAATGTATATTTCCCAATGTCTCACACCTATAATCCCAGCACTTTGGGAGGCCAAAGCAGGAGCATTACTTGAGCACAAGAGTTGGAGACCAGCCTGAGCAACATAAAAAGACCCCATCTCTACAAAATTAAAAGTTAAAAAATTAGCATGTTGGCACATGCCTGTGGTCCCAGCTACTTGGGAGGCTGAGGCAGAAGGATGGCTTGAACCCAGGAGTTCCATGAATTCAAGGCTGCAGTGAGTTATGATCACACCACTGCATGGGCAACAGAGTAAATCACTGTCCAAAAAAAAAAAAAAAAAATGCGTAATCCCATATCCAACCCAGATTCATTGAGATAAAGTCCAGAAATCGGCATGCTTCCAGATCATTCTCATGAAACTAGTCTGGATTATTCTAAACATCCCACCCTAGAAACTTCTAATTTAGTTGGTTTCTGTCCAAATGCTTTGTCACTATCGCTGGAACGCTCCTCTCCTCCCCACTGTCACCAGTTACAGCTACGGTTTCCTACCCTTCAGTTCTAAACTGTCTTAGAGAGGCAGCACCTTAGGAGAAAACTATTGCTTTGGATATCAGTGAAATGAGGAAACACACCACTTTTCAATAAACAAAACAACTGCCATGATTGTTAGCTCTTTGTAGGACGAATAAAGAAAAGCAATACAAGATTCCAGGAGGCATTAAACAGCCACATATTTAAAATTTGAGATTGTATAGCCCATCCCAGAGGAACTCAAAAAACTCTATTGAGTTCCCCTCCAAAATTTCAGAGTTGCCCCTCAAGGCTGTTTTCAAATACAAAACCATCCAGGTAAAAATGTAAAGTCTAACTACTTATCCTAAACCAGTGGTCATTACTGTCACCTTTTGAGCAAACATTTTTATTTATCAAATACATTTCTAAGTGAAACAAGAAAATCTTTTCAGAGTATTTATAAATCACATCTATGTGTGCCATGAAGAAATGACAGGCTAAGATAAAGATCACAAACCGATCTCCCACAGGCTGACTGTAATTCTTAGATGTGTTTTGTTTGGTCACCACAGGCTTTTTTAAAATTGTGCTAATATCTTAAAATTCCACATAAAAATTTGTATTTCTGGTATCTCCCAAAAAAGGCCTAGGGCCAGGCACAGCAGCTCACATCTGTAATCCCAGCACTTTGGGAGGCCAAGGCAGGTGGATCACTTGAGGTCAGGAGTTCAAGACCAGAATGGTCAACATAGTGAAACCCCATCTCTACCAAAAACACAATAATTAGTCAGGCGTGGTGGCAGGCGTCTGTAGTCCCAGCTACTCGGGAGGCTGAGGCAGAAGAATCGCTTGAACCCGGGAAGCACAGGTTGCAGTGAGGCAAGATTGTGCCACTGCACTCCGGCCTGGGTGACAGAGCGAGACTCCATCTCAAAAAAAAAGAAAAAAAGTCAGGAGTCCTGGGATCCCTGGACTCACTCCTGATGGCCACAGTCATCTCAGCTGAACAGAATCTTTCTCTGTTAGATGTGGCATGTGCTCTCCAATTTGCCACATCACCTACCCTCCATCTGGCCTTGTTTGAGGCTTGTTAACTTCTTAGTCCCTGAAGCATTTCAGTATTCCTTCTTTGCTAAGCAGTGGGGTCTCTGCAGAAATCCATACACAAAAAGACTGAGAACGTATTCAAAGAGAAGCGAACAACATGAAGAGTATCAAGACTAAGGGAAGGTTGAGGGCAAAGAAGAAACTAAAGTCAGCAGAAAGTCATCAGGACTAAAAGTCACTAGACCAGTTGCTACAAGATCCAGGTTCTAATCCCAGCTCTACCACTCAGCTAAGAAGTAACTCTAGCCATGTCACAGAATGTCTCTGTGCTTCTGAGTCCTCCTCTGTGACCTGAAAAAGGAAGTAAACTGATGTCTTAGGATCCGGTGTAAGACAGGGGTCATCAAACTACTGCCCACAGGTCAAATCTAGCCAACTGCCAGTTTTTACACTGCCCACTCATTTATATAGTGTCTATAAGGGATTTCATGATACAACAGCAGATTTGAATACCAGCAATGGAGACTGTATGGCCCACAAAGCCAAAACTATGTATCTATTTTCAGGAAAAATGTGTTGACCCCAGGTCTAAGACATCATTCTAAGCTGCTCCATTAAAATATAAAACCCTGCCAGATAATTCCTCATTTTTATTTATATAAAACATTTTTTTTAGATGGATTCTTTCTCTGTCACCCAGGCTGGAATACAGTGGCACAATCTTGGCTCACTGAAACCTCTACCTCCTGAGTTCAAGCAATTCTCTCACCTCAGCCTCCCTGAGTAGCTGGAATTACAGGTCCCTGTGACAATGCCCAGCTAATTTTTGTATTTTTAGTAGAAACAGGGTTTCACCATGTTGGCCATGCTGGTCTCAAACTCCTGACCTCAAGTGATCCACCAGTCTCGGCCTCCCAAAGTGCTGGGATTACAGGTGTGAGCCACCATGCCTGGCTATATTTATGTAAAACATTCTTTCTAAAACAATTTGCAGACTCAGGTGACTATTTCAGGGGCAAGGTATTTTAAGTGTGATCAAAACATTTACACAGGCCTTTTTTCCATGAAATAGTAATAACAGTCACTATGATTTACTGAACACATACTGTGTTCCTGGCACTTCATGTGTATTCTCTCATTAATATTCTCTGCAATCCATTGAGGTTTGATTATCTCCCCTTTTTAGGTAAGTAGACCAAAGCTTAGGAAATTTAAATAATATTCCCAAAGTCAAACAGCTTATAAGTGGCCAAATGAAAATTTAAACCTAGGTCTGTCTGACTCTAAAATCCAGTTCATTATAAATGCCATCATTTATTAATCTAATACCTATACCCAGGGAGGTTCAGGCTAAAGATAAATTGGGAATAATACCATACTCTGCTGTATCCAAAATATTTTTTCTCTTTAACCCCATCTCATCCCTAATTCTAAAACTCTATATATAACAGATTCACCTGATTTTCTCTCCCCTTAAATCTAATCCGCTCAATGTTTCCCCATGAGAAACATTGTCATGGAAGTTGAGGATGCCCAGTGATTCTCAATTTGATGTTGGGGTGTTTAGTCCTTGAAAATACAGCCCCACCAGCCACTGAGATGTGCTCAGCCAGTAGCGGGTTCACCTGTGCTACATTAATGTGGCCTTTGAACATTATCTCTCTCATCACCAGGAAATGAAGGCAAAAGAAATTCTTTTAAAGAAAATTCTCTCTTCTACCATAAGTTTGACATTCTTCTTAGTGGCTGTTAATTTTCACTTGTAATATTCTCACCTTTGTCTTGGCAGTATTATTTAGTTAAATCCAAAGTGTCTGGAATGGAAAGAAACTTATCAAGCAGTACACTTGTGCCTTTAAGCAACAGAAACCCCATAAATCAAAGAAAGCGGTAAGTAGAAAAAGAATTGAGACAGAGAGATGGGTGAAGAGGAGGCCATCCTTTCTAGAAATAGAAAGAAATGAGCAACAGACATCCCATGGAATAAGGAGACAGATGAATAGAGGGAAGAAGAAAAGAAAAAGGGGACCACCAAATGGAAGAGACAAAGAGAAAGAGAACAAAGAGAAAAGAAATAAAAGACAGATAGTCATTGTTCCCAGAGGAGAAAGAACATATCCATCCCCCACATTTCCCCAATCCTTTTCCCATCTTAACCCATCTCCAACGTTCCAATTTGAATCCAAATCAGGTCTGAGGTTTGGGATTCACTAGTAAACTAGCTCTGATTCCCTAATCCCAGCACCGGATGTTTTGGGGTGTTGGGATTTGGAGGTAATTAATTCAGCCACCCGTAACATTCGTTCAGATGTTGCTACCTTTTCATCTCAGTACAAAGTTAACTGCAGATGCTGAGTAGTTGCTCTCCCCACCCATGACTGCAACAGCTCTGAACAACTCTGTCTCATTCTTCCTAGCAACCCTGTTAGCCCCGTTGTCCTTTATTTCCAAGCGCAGATATTTAACTTTTTGTAGAGATCCTAGAGAGAATGTATAGTTTTCTGTACTCTTTAAACTTGTTTATTTGTGACCTTTATTGTGCTGGCTGTGTGCTGATCTTATTATAAAAAAAAAAAATACAGAAAGAAAAACCTATATTTAGTAAAGAGAGTATGATTTCAGTTTCTCAAATATAACCGCTCATTGCTTTGTGAACCAAAGCAGATTTAAAATAATTTTCAAAAGGGAATTGAGGGCCAGCCTGGTAGCACCCCCTCACCTTGTCTTCACAAAGACTTAGACATCTGCTATTTGAGAAACTGACCCCTCTGGGGGCCCTCTCAGCTTTTTTCTGTCACATCCAAAGTGGGTTATTTATAGGTATTCACCCTGCAAAATTGTGATGATAATCATTAAGGAATTTAAAAGTATTGAACTATTTACCTCTCAGTATAAATCAAAAGTTTTAACAGAATATAAAGAGAAGTATATTTGAAAGGCATCAAGTAAAATCATTCCTCATAATATTTGCTGAGCATATGATAGGACCTCCCCTGCTAGACTAACACAGAAAGACCTTTGTGGGCCAGGAAAGTGCTCTACCTTTTTTTTTTTTTTTTTTTTTTGAGACAGTCTTGCTCTTGTTGCCCAGGCTGGAGTACAGTGGCACGATCTGGGCTCACTGCAACCTCCGCCTCCCGGGTTCAAACAATTCTCCTGCCTCAGCCTCCAGAGTGGCTGGGATTACAGGTACCTGCCACCATGCCCCGCTAATTTTTTGTATTTTAGTAGAGATGGGGTTTCAACATGTTGGCCAGTCTGGTCTGGAACTCCTGACCTCAGGTGATCCACCCACCTCATCCTCCCAAAGTGCTGGGATTATAGGCATGAGCCACCCACCATGCCCGGTCAGTGCTCTAACATTTTTATCACATTTGGTAGCCTTCCCCTCACCCCACCCCACCCCACCCAACCTGTTATGGCATATGCCCTAGTTAAGAGAATTGAGATCAAAGTTAAGCAAACTTGCAGAAGACCTGGAATGAAAACCCATGTCTCTGACTTGAAACCCATTTTTCCTCCCACTCTATCACATTGCCTCCCACCTTTAGAAATAAAATGATTTCTCCCAACAACAGAGATGCCTTCTAGTTCATAAAGTAAGTGCCTTTCTGATCAACAGTTTTAAGGCAGTTTTAAGAATCCCAATATACCTCCTCCCATCTTTGAAAAACAAGGCCATAATGTAAACCATTTGATCAAACATAGGATTTGTAATATCCCTTTAGAAGCTGAAGGACATTAAAAATGGTGCCAGCTAATAAGCATGCTGAGATTGTTTTCTGCAATTCAAAGGATCTCTTGGGAGAAGGAAAAAGGTTGGTCATGCACAATTATCTTGTAGAGCAGTTAAAGTTTTTAACCACTCCAATATGTTGGTGGTAACATTTAATCTTAATGGAAGGATACCTTTATCAACCATTGGGATTTATCATGCACACAAAGCAATTTAGGCATGCATGGTTCCTGCCTTTCTAAGGATCTTTCTAAAATGGAATTCCTCTCCATGGATACTCATTTGCATTGGTGGAATTTCTTGCTAAGAAAACAAAGCATCTTTCAAAATCCCAGGTTGTTACCAACTTGTCATATCAGAAAGATAATACAATTTCAGCAGAATATTCCCTCTCCAGTCAAAAGTTAATGAGATAATGAGCTCAGTTTAATTTCCTGGTAAGGGCACCATTTTCAAATCACAAAAGCCCCTCGTGATTCTGGCATTGCTCACTGCCTTCATTCTTGGCGCCTTCATTTTTGGTGCCCTTCATTTTCAGAAAGAAAACTGAAAGGTACAAATTTCAGTTTCAACACAACCTTTCCCCAATCTGAATTTCATAATTTTACCCTTTTTTTTTTTTACATTTCTGGCCCAAGTATCTACCCTCCTCATTAAAGAAAATGTGGGTAGATATAGATAGATACAGATACAGATATAGACATAGATCTCTCCCTCCCTCTCTCTCTCTCTCTCTGTGTGTGTGTGTGTGTGTGTGTGTGTGTGTGTGTGTGTGTGTGTAGAGACAGAGAGAGAGAAGAAACATGCAATGGCCTGGACATGAACACCTAGCTGAGTAAGAGTCTGTTTCAGGGCCAGGCGCAGTGGCTCACGCCTGTAATGCCCACACTTTGGGAGGTCGAGGTGGGTGGATCACCTAAGGTCGGGAGTTCGAGACCGGCCTGACCAACATGGAGAAACCCCATCTCTACTAAAAATACAAAATTAGGCAGGCGTGGTGGCGCATGCCTGTAATCCCAGCTACTCAGGAGGCTGAGGCAGGAGAATCACCTGAACCCAGGAGGCGGAGGTTGTGGTGAGCCAAGATCGCACCACTGGGCAACAAGAGTAAAACTCTGTCTCAAAAAAAAAAGAAAAAGAAAAAAGAGTCTGTCTCAGGGCATTCAACCTAGAATGGAAAACTGACTCAACCCTCCCAAGCATTCAGTGCAGGAAAAGAAGTGTGGACTTGTCAGAACCCCAGGCAAGGAGCATTTAATCCTGCTTGGAGGAATCAGAAAAGGCTTCTTAGAAGAGATATATTTGAGCTGAACCTTCAAAGATGAATTAAGAATACAGAGGGTAGAGGAAGTAAACTACAGATACTCCCTAAACTCTTTAAATGTGTCAGGGACTTAGGATATATGGCAGGAAAGCAAGAGTGGACAACTATATTGTGGTCTGATGAGAAACTTGAATCCTATGTAAAGACTTTGTACTTTATCCTGTGGTTCAAAACAGTAACCACCACAGATTTTTCAACGGCAAGGGAGGAACAGCTTCAAGTTTGTATCTTGAGGAAAAAAACTGGTGGTAAATGTTTACAGTAGAGCAAAAAAAAAGTGAAGCCTGATAAATTTGTCAAGGGACATTTCAGAGACAGGATTGGAGATGGGAGAACCTAACCCAGGATAATGGGGATAGAAAGGAGAGGAAGGGGTACACACCTTTCTAAGACACCTTTCTTCCACCTAGTAGAAGGGCAGATGTCCTGTGAACACTTCCATTCTCTAACCCTCCGGCCTTTAAACTCTAAACTGTTTCTCCACCTTCATGCACACTTTGAGAGCCAAAAACAAGAATCCCTGTGTTCATCTGAATCTTTTTTTTTTTTTTCTTTTTTTTTTTTTTTTTCTTAAAAATGAAGAGTGGCAGATAACAATATCTCATCAGCTCAATCCTGAAAACACCAGCTGGTGGCCTCTTTAGGATGACCTGGACAAGCAACAGAGAGTGTGAATAACTGCATTTGGTGTTGATTAAGTCTGAATTCCAAGTTCCTTAAGCTCAACAGCCAGCTGGAATGCTGTTACCTTCCAGCAGATACACACGTCCATCTTCATTTGAACTGAGAGGCAGAAGCTCACGTCTTTCATCAGAATAATGAGCAAAGATACCCTCAATCATGAAATCTGCAAATTTTTTGTGATGGCATCACTTCCTTTTTTAAAAAAACAAAATATCTTATTTCCATAGGTTATTGGGGTACAGGTGGTGTTTGGTTACATGAGTATGTTCTTTAGTGGTGATTTGTGAGACTTTGGTGCACCCATCTCCCAAGCAGTATACACTACACCCAGTTTGTAGTCTTCTATCCCTCAGCCCCTTCCCACCCTTTCCCCCTGAGTCCCCAAAGTCCACCATGTCATTCTTAGTGTGATGGCATCTCTTCCTATTCATCTCATATGTATCACTTCCTCATTCTGTTTATCATGTCAGAAGGGACTGAGTGACATGAATACCTTTCCACCTGACAATTTCTCCCAATTCAGGTTTAAGTCAATTTTCTGAATTTAATTTGGCAAAGTCTTCAGGACACGAGTATTTTAGGACAGAGGTCTCCAAGCAATATAATGGAATCTAGTAACATACCTCAAAGTCTTTCTAAGTTACTCCTCTTCCTTGTGGTTCCTAAGGGATCTCTCTTGGAAGGTGAGCACAGTCTGATAAAGGAATTATTCCTGCTCTGCCCTTTTATATCACAAGACCTTAACTGTATTTTTTGTCACAGATTTATTGAGATATAACACATTTACCATAAAATTTACCCTTTAGAAGTATACAATTCAATGGTCTTAAGTATTTTCACAGAATCATGCAACCATCATCACTATCTAATTTTAGAACATTTTTATCGCCCCAAAAAGAAAGCCCACACCCATTAGCAATTATTCTTTTTCTCCCCTTCGCCCCGAACCTCTGACAACCATCATCTATTTTCTGTCTCTTTGGATTTACCTATTCTGGATATTTCATGTAAATGAAATCATACAATATGTGGCCTTTGGTGTCTGGCTTCTTTCACTTAGCATACTTTATTTAAGGTGCATCCATTTTTTAACACATATCAGTGTTTCATTGCTTTTTATTGCCAGATAATATTCCATTTTATGGATATACCACATTTCTTGGCCCATTTATCAGCTGGTAGGAATTTGGGTTTTTCCACCTTGGCTGTTTTGAGTAACAGTACCATGAACACTCATATAAAAGTTTCTGTTTGGAAATATTGTTACAGAAAAACCAAACTCTAAAATATTTTAAAGAGGTTTATTTTGAGCCCATGTGAGTGACTTTTGCCAGGGAAAACAGTCTGTAGAAGTCCTAAGAAAGTGCACCTGCGGCTATCAGATTACAGTTTGGTTTAATACAGTGTAGGGAGGCAGTAGTTACAGGCAAAGACACAGATCAATACGTGGAAGGTATACATGAGTTTGGCCCAAAAAGATGGGGCATCTTGAGGGGGAGCTTACAGGTTATAAGTGGATTCCAAGATTCTTTAATTTTCAATTGGTTAAAGAGCAAGGCTCCCTGTAAAACTTGGAATCAGAAGAAGAATATTTTAAGTTCAGAGAAGGAGGCTATGTAGCAAGATATCTGGCCTACGGGTGTGACTTAATCCCTGTCTTACATGGCCCTAGGTCTTATTTATAATTTTGTACCTTATTGCCACAAAGGGTCAGTTTTGTTAGAATTAGGATTTCTTTAACATTAATGTGTGTATGTGTGTCTGTGTATGTAGCAAGGAGAAAGAAAGAAGATCTATGTGTTAATATAGCTAAGGTTCTGGCCTTGTGGTCTGTTGTTGTGCCTAAACTCCACAAGAAAGGGATAGGCCAAGTGTGGTGGCAAGGCAGGAGGACTGCTTGAGCTCAGGAGTTCAAAACCAGCCTGGGTAATAGAGGAGACCCCAGTCGCTACAAAAAAAAAAAAATCAAAAAATTAGCCTTGCATAATGGCACACACTTGTGGTTCCAGCAGCTCAGGAGGCTGAGATGGGAGGATCGCTTGAGCCTAAGAGGCTGAGGATCGCTTGAGCCTAAGAGGCTGAGGCTCTAGTTAGCCATGTGCTGGGCAACAGAGCAAGGACCTGTCTCCAAAAAAAAAAAAAAAATGGGGCGGGGGGATAAAATGATATATGCCTGACCTCCCTTCCAATTATAGCCAGGAATTCAGTTTTTAGGGTTTTTCTGGGGTCCCCTTGGCCAAAAGGGAGTCCATTCAGTCAGTGAGGGACTTAGGATTTTATTTTTAGTTTCAAATATGTTTTCCCTTCTCTTGGGTATATATCTAGGAGTAGAATTGCTGGGTCAAATAGTAACTCTATATTTAACATTTTGAAAAAATGCCAAACTGTTTTTCAAAGTGGCTGTATCATTTTACATTCTTATCAGCAATGTATGAGGCTTCTAATTTCTGCTTATCCTCACCAACACTTATGATTATCCATCATTTTTATTTCAGTCACCCTACTGGGTATGAAGTGATGTTACATTGTAGGTTGCATATACATTTTCCTACTGACGATGTTTGGCATCTTTTTAAGTGCTTATTAGCCATTTGTATATCTTCTTTGGAGAAATGTCTGTTCAAATCTTTTTCCCATTTTTTTTTTTTTTTTTTTGAGACAAGGTCTCACTATGTTGCCCAGGCTGGAGTGCAGTGGTGCAATCTCAGCTCACTACAATCTGCACCTCCCAGGTTCAAGCAATTCTTGGGCCTCAGCCCTCCTGAGAAGCTGGGATTACAGGTGTGCGCCACCACACCTGGCTAATATTTGTATTTTCTGTAGAGCCAGGGTTTCACAATGCTGGCCAGGCTGGTCTCAAACTCCTGACCTCAAGTGATGCACCCATCTCAGCCTCCCAAAATGCTGGGATTACAGGCATGAGCCACTAAACCCAGCCTCCATTTTTTAACTGAGTTATTTGTTTCTTATTGTTGAATGGTAAGAATTCTTTATATATTCAAGATACAAGTTCCTTATCACATCATATATCAGATATATGATTTACAAATATTTTCCCCACTCTGTGGGCTAATTTTACTATCTTAATAATATTGTTTGCAGCACAAAATTTTTAATTTTGATGAAATTCAATTTATTTTTTATTTTGTTGCTTGTGTTTTTTGTGTCACATCCAAGAAACCATTGCCTAATCCAAGGTCACAAAGACTTACCCCTATATTTATTTTCTTCCAAGAGTTTTATAATTTTAGATTCATTTTGAATTAAATTTTTTTAACAGATGGTCATGCTCTGTTGCCCAGGCTGGAGTACAGTGGCACAATCATAGTTCACTGCAGTCTTGAACTCCTGGTCTCAAGCAATCCTTCTGTCAGCCTCCCAAGTAGCTGGGACTACAGGTATGCATCACCATGCATGGCTACTTTTTTCTTTATTTTTTGTAAAGACAGGGTCTTGCTATGTTGTAAAGCCTGATCTTGAACTCCTGGCCTCAGCAGTCCTTCCCACTAGGCCTCCCAAAGCAGCGTAATTACAGGCATCAGCCACCACTCCCGATCTCAGTTAATTTTTATATATAGTGTGAGGTAGGGGCCAGGACCTTAGCTATATTAATACACAGACCTTCTTCCTTTCTCCTTGATATACACACAGACATACAAAAAGAAACACATACATCCATATTTCTCTCTCTGTCCTCCTCATCTTCCCTCTCTCCTCTGAAGGCAGCATACCTTGGTTGAAATCCCAGCTTCAGCCGTTAAAAGCTGAGCAAATTACTTTTACCATTCTGGGCTGGACTCTGTTTCCTCAGCTATAAGTTGAGAATAAACATACCTGTCTCACAGTATTGCCAGAAGGTTAAATGAAAAGCCCCTCTCTGCTTTCCATCCAAAATTTCATTGTAGTTTCTCCTCACAAAAATATTGAAGGACTATTGTTCTAAACCAGCAATTATCAGACCTGATTATACCACACAATCACCTGCCAAGCTTGTTAAAACGCAGATTGCTGACACCCACAGAGTTTCTTATTCAGAAGATTTGAGGTGGGGCTTGAGTATTTGCATTTCTAAGAAATTCCTAGAAATGCAGGTGATAGCTTTTCTAGGAATTTCTATGAGGTGATAGCACTGAACGCACTTTGAAAACCACTGGGAATACAAAAGGAATGTGTGTGGTGGAGAGGGGAACACTCCAACACACACAGAGCCATAGGAGAAGAGCAAAAGCCCAAGGCTATAATAAATTTCCTGATATGAACCACAAGGCAAGAGGCAAAATTAAAATAAAAACTATCTTGTATATTTCAATGATATGTTTTATGTCTTTACTGATGAAGGGTAACAAGAGATGGACTAAGAAAATTATATATCACAAATCCCCAGATAATATATGTAACTTAATGATTATCTTTAACTTCTCTTTGTAGGAAGTGGTATATAGTGCTGGTGAAATTACTCTTTAAATATTTATGTCAGAGGACTTCGAACCAGAGCAACTCCATTTTAAGTGAGGGCTAGGAAAATGAGGCTGAGACTTGCTGGGCTGCATTCCCAGAAAATTAAACATTCCTAGCCTCTAGATGTTGATGGTTATGGGAACAAATTAATAATGTTTACTAAAACAGACCCAGACTTGGGAGTGTCCAGATATCCCAATATCTGGAGAACAAAGGCATGCCTAATTTTGCTTTAAAGATAATATCGATTCTTGCAAAATATAGTAATTAAGAACATTAATCCTTTATCACACACCCTTGTAGCAGAATACATCTCCTCATATATATGAGTATCGTACCTAGGGTGGATGCGTTCCTCCTCTTACTTTCAGGAACATCCTACTCTGTCAATGGAGCAGCTGCCTTTTCACCACTTTACTTCCTTAATAATTTGCTTTTGCTTTGAACTGCGGACTGGCCCTGAATTCTTTCTTGTGTGAAATCCAAGAACCCTCTCTTGGGGTCTGGATCAGGACCGCTTTCCTGTAACATGTAAGGCAGAATTGGAATACTTGATTGGGACCAAGCTAATATGACCCCTGCCTCAGCCCCTAGTCTATCCTGACACAGATGAGAATCCACACTGAGCTCAGTACTGATTAACTCATATTCTGAGACAATTGTCCAACCCAGGATCTCTCCTCTTCCTTTCTTGGTCTAACCTGTACCTGCCAGTATCTGCCAGTATCTCATCTTTGAATTCTTGCCTCACCTTTTAGATCCTATCATTGCTCCTGCTTCTGACTGTCAATCAAGAAAAAAATGACAAGACAAGTCTCAGTCATTTTAGGAGACATATTTGCCAAAGTTAAGGACACGCCCAAGAGACAAGTCTATGCCTTTCTCTGAAGATGATTTTGAGGGCTCCAAATTTAAAGGGGAAAGGGCAGGAAAAAAATAGTTATTCACACCTTTAGCTTAGTGAATCTGCATTTTTTACATAAGATGACACAAACAAATGTTGCAGAGGAAAAATGCAGAGAATTCGCATTTTACATAAGACAAAAAATAGACCAAATGGGGCAGGGAAACAATCAGATATGCATTTATGTCTGGTGGGCCGGGTGACTGCACCTGTAAAGATAAGCTATCAATTTACGTTGCCATGGTGAAACTTTAACAGATCACTAGGAATTTTCTTGCGGGCAAAATATGAGGGAGGTGTGTAGCTTTTCATTTCGGAGCCATCTTATTTAGGAACCAAAAGGGGAAGGCAGCTTTGCATGACTCAGTTCCCAGCTTGACTTTTCCCTTTAGCTAAGTGAGCTTGAGGTCTCAAGATTTAATTTCCTTTCACATGACTTAAACTTGGTGTTTGTTCTTGGTTTCCTTGGTGTATAAAGCATTTCGTTTCCTGTGGGCATGAACTTGTTGCATCCTTCCAGCATCAAGCATCCCCTGCCACTAGAAAGATTTTAGGTTGCTAAAGAAGCTGATGTGCTGGGCATGGTGGCCCTTGCCTGCAATCCGAGCACTTTGGGAGGTCAAGGTGAGCGGATCACCTGAGGTCAGGAGTTCGAGATTGGCCTGGCCAACATGGCAAAATTCTATCTCTATTAAAAATACAAAAATTAGCTAGACGTGGTGGCGCACACCTGTAGTCCCCACTACTTGGAGGCTAAGGCAGGAGAATCGCTTGAACTCGAGACGCAGAGGTTGCAGTAAGCCAACATCAGCCCACTGCACTCCAGCCTGGGTGACAGAGTGATATTCTGTCTCATTAAAAAAAAAAGAAAGAAAGAAAAAAGAATGTGTTCATGATTTCTTAAGTGAAAAAGGGATTACTTAACAATTAACAATTGTATAATATAATGCCATATTATAAAAATGAATGTGTATATACACAGAAATAGGCCTAAAAGTCATATATTACATTTGGAGAGTTATCAATTTTATGTTTCAAAAGTTATTTGCATTTCTTATTTTCTAACTTTTTTTTGCATTGAACTTCTGCTAGTTGTATACTTAAGATAATTAAATACCATAATATGCATCTAAATGTAAAAACAACCAATAATCTGGTTGAAAATGGCAAAGGACATTAACAGTTAACAGTAAAAAAAATATAAATGGCCCTTAAACATATGAGAAGATGCTCACTTTATTCATCATAAGAAAGTTGAGAAAATAATCTAAAATTTTGACAATGTATTATATTGGCAAAAGTTTTGGGGAAACACATACCATGCAACAAGGAGTGCAAATTTGCCCAACTACTATGGAGGACAATTGGCAAGAATTATCAAAATAACAAATGCATTTATCCTTTGACCCGGCAATCTCATTTCTGGGAATTTGTCCTAGATATACTTGCGTAAGTACTTAACTAAATGATGTATGTATATGATTTCCCTCCAGCATTGTGTATAATAATAACTTAAAACAACCCTGATGCCCTTCAATAGAGAATAAGTTAAATAATTAATAGTACATTTAATATAACAGTATACTATGTAGTGTAACGTAGAATGAAGAAGATCTCAATACACTGTTAAGACTTCCAAGATACATTGTTAAGTAAAAAAAAAGCAAGGTCCAAAAGACTGTAGTATGTATGCTACCTTTTGTGTAAGATATAGGGGATACTATGAGCTGAATATTTGTGTTCCCCCAAAATTCACATGTCGAAATCTCATGAATGAGATGAATAGCCTCATAAAAGAGGTGTAAGGAAGCTGTCTCCCTCCCGTTTGCCTTTACATCCTTTCCATTATGCGAGGACGCAGTATTCAAGGCACCATCTTGGAAGCAAAGACCACGCCCTCACCAGACACCGCACCTACCAGCACCTTGATCTTGGACTTTCCAGCCTCCATAACTGTGAGCAATAAGTGTATCTGTTTATAAATCACCCAGTGTGTGGTATTTTGTTATGGCAACACAAATGGACTAAGACAAAAATTGGTACTGTGAGTGCTGTGCTATTATGATGAATATCTAAAAATGTGGCAGCATCTTTGGAACTGGATAATGAGTAGAGGCCGAACCATAAACAACTATTCTGGTGAGGGCTCAGAAGAAGAGGAGAGTTACAGGGAGTGCCTAAATCTTCTCAGAGATTACTTAAGTGGTCACGATAAGAATGTTGATAGAAATATGGACAGTAGGCCAGGTGCAGTGGCTCATGCCCATAATCTCAGCACTTTGGGAAGCTAAGGTGGGTGGATCACTTGAGGTCAGGGGTTTGAGACCAGCCTGGCCAACATGGTGAAACCCCATCTCTACCAAAAATACAAAAATTAGCTGGGCGTGGTGGCAGGTGCACGTAATCCCAGCTACTCAGGAGGCTGAGGCAGGAGAATCACTTGAACCCGGGAGGTGGAGGTTGCAGTGAGCAGAGATCGCACCACTGTACTCCAGCCTGGGTGACAGAGTGAGACTCAGTCTCAAAAAACAAAGGAAGGAAGAAAGGAAGGAATGAAGGAAAGGAGGGAGGGAGGGAGGACAATTATGATGAGGTCTTACACAGAAACGTGTAACAGAAATAGTCTTTCTTAGAGGAGAGACTACCCCTGTTATAAAGTTGCAAAGAACTGGGTTGAATTGTATCCACGTCCTAATGCCTTGTGGAAGGCAGAACTTGTGAGCAAAGAACTAGGATATTTGGTGGAAAAAAATTCTAAGCAAAGTATTGGAGGAGTTATCTGGCTTCACTTGACTGCTGAGTAAAATGCAAGAAGAAAATGAATTAAAGACAGAATTTACAATTTTTTAAAAAAAGAAGAACTTAAAGATGTGGGAAATTTTCAGCCTGGCCAGACTGTGAGGAATAACAAAGTATGTTTGGAAGTGAATACCAAGGGCATGGCCAAGCTACTGTTTGATAAGGAATTAGTATGGACAGAAAAAAGACAGATGCTATTCATCAACACAATGGAAGAATGACCCTGAAGGCATTTCAGAGATTATAAGTACTGCCACTTCCATCACAGGCCCAGAGTTCCAGGGCCTTGAGAACAGAATGGTTTCAAATGAAGGACCCAGGCTCCTGCGGGACCTTGAGTTTCACTGTCCAGAGCTATCTCAAGTCTCTGCTCCCCACATTCTGGTGAAGTACCCCTTGGCTGCCCCAGCTATGGCTCAAGCAAAGCCAACTGTGGCTTCAGCTGTCACTCCAGAGGACACAAAAGGTAAGCTCTGGTAGCATCCATGTAGTGCTAACTCTGCAAGCATGCAGAGTACAGAAGCTATGGAGACGTAAGTACCTCTACCTAGATTTCAAAGAATGTCTCCAAGAGTCTTGAGGCCCAGTCAGAGGACTGCCACAGAGGCAGGGCCCCCATAGAGTCTGAGCCATGGCAATGCCTAGCAAAACTATGGGGTTGAAACCACCCCAGAGATCCCCCAGTAGAGCTGTACTTAGTGGAGCCATGAGGGCAGGATGTCCTGCAAGACTCCAGTCCTATATAACTACCAGCATGTAGTGCCAGTGTGGGAGAGCTGCAGGCACCCAACTCCAACCCCTGAGAGCTGGTGAGTGAGCTAAACTCAGCAAAGCCATGGTGGCAGAGCTGCCTGGGGCCTCAGGCACCCAACCCCTGCCCCAGTGTGTCCAGAAGGCAGGGCATGGAGTCAAAGAAGATGAATCTCCTTCAAGGTTTAGTGTTGTTTGCCCTGCTGTATGTTGGACTTACTTGGGGCCAGTTACTCCTTTCTTCTTTCCAGTTTATTCCTTTTGCTATCCTATACATGTACCACAATTGTATTTTGGAAACATAACTTGTTTAATTTTATAGGTTCACAGCTGGAAAGATAATTTGTCTCAGGATGAATCCTATCTTAAGTCTTCTATATCTAATTTAGATAAAAATTTTTGAGTTGATGCTAGAATGAGTTAATTGAGGCTATTGGGATAGAATGAATATATTCTACGTGTGAGGACAGGAATTTGAGGGGTCAGGGGTAGAATGCTATGGTCTGAATGTGTCCCCCAAATTTCATACATTAAAACTTAATCACCCATGTGACAGCATTAAGAGGTGGGGCCTTTAGGATGGGATTAAGTCCTGAGGGCAGAGCCCTCATGAATGAGATTAATGACCTTATTAAAACAAATGCAAGAGAGTTGCTTCCTTCCCTATTGTGCTTCTATCTTTTCCATCATGTGAGGGCACAGGGTACACGACACCATCTGGGAAGCAAAGACTAGGCCCTCACCAGACACTGAACCTATGAGCAGCCTGATCTTGGACTTCTCAACCTTCATAACTGTGAGAAATACATTTATCTGTTTACAATTACCCAGTGTGTGGTATTTTGTTATACCAGCATGTTTTAGTCCATTTTGTGTTGCTATAAAGGAATATCTGAGGCTAGATAACTTATAAGAAAAAGAAGTTTATTTGGCTCACAATTCTCCAAGCTTACAAGAAGCATGGCACTGGCATCTGCTTCTGGTACGGACTTCAGGAAGCTTCCAGTTATGATGGAAGGCAACAGAGGAGTAGGCATGTCACATGGCAAGAAAGAGAGCAAGAGAGAGAGAAGGACATGTGTCACACTCTTTCAAACAACCAGCTCTCAGGTAAGCTAATAGGGTGAGAACACACTCATTACTGCAGGGAAGGCACCAAGTTATTTATGAAGGATAGGCCCCCATGACCCCAACACCTCCCACCAGGCCCCATCTCCAACACTGGCTATCAAATTTCAACATGAAATTTGGAGAGGTCACACATATAAACTATATCACAGCACAAACAGACCAATATAAAATCCTAACCTCCAAGGTGATGGTATTAGAAGGTAGGGCCTTTAAAAGGTAATTAGGTCACAAAGGCTTTACTCTCATAAATGAGATTAGTGTCCTTATAAAAGAGCCCTAAGAAGACTTGCTCATTCCTTCCCTACCACGATGTGAGGACACAGCAAAAAGGTGCTCTCTATGAAACAGAAAGCTGTCGCTAGACCCTGAATCTGCTGGTGCCTTGATCTTCCCAGCTGCCACAACTGTGAGCAATAAATGTCTGTTGTTTGTAAATTACCCAGTCTAAGGTCTTTTGTTACAGCACTCCAAATAGACTAAGGCAGCCTATATAGATTAATGTGCGCATATAATTCCTTAAACGTGGAGAGAAAGCCTTGAAGAAAAGCATACGCTCCACGTTAAATCTGCTGATTGAACAGAAAACCCTAAAGCCATCTGGAAACACCTAGGCACTTGAAAAATCTGGGGAGAACGTTTCTCAGCCATTCCCAAGAATTGATGGGTTTATTACTCTATTGCTTTCCCACAACTTTCCCAGGTTGATGTGTCCTAAGGAAATAGCTGTATATACCTGCAAAATATAATGCGGGATGCCACAGAAAAGAGAGTGATTTTTTGCATTTCCTGAGGTATGGTGGGTAGTATGAAAAAGTAATCTGATGTCACGAGGCCACAATTTATCAGCTGTGGAACCTGCTTTAATCTGATTCCATTTTCGTAAAATGGAGAAAATGATAATACCTGCATTATCCAATTCACAGGAATGTTATCAGGATCAAAGTGATAATGTCTGTGACAGCATTTTGTAAACCGTAAAAGGATATACTAATGACAAGCTTTGTAGTTATTTTTAAAAGTGACCTCTGACAACTAGACCTTATAAGGGTCATTATTTCTCAGAAAACCAAATATCATATCATTTCCTTTGCCCTTTTCCTCACTGTCATCAAGAAAGTGTAGATTTGGACAAAGGCAAGAAAAGCATAGTATTGGCTGCTGTGACATTCACCATTACTTTATGAATCTTTACATCCAAACCTAGTATTTCTTTCTCTTTTTCATTTTATTCCTCCAGTGTCGCCAAAGCTAGTATTTAAGAGACATTTGTTATGCTATTTGTCATGGGTTGAATCTTGTCCTCCAAAAAGATATATTGAAGTCCTAACCCCCAGTACCTCAGAATGCAACTTATTTGGAAATAGGACCATTGCAGATGTAATTAGTTAAAACAAGGTCATACTTGAGGAGGGTGGGTCCTTAATCCAACAGGACTACTGTCCATGTAAGAAGACAGTGTGAAGATACAAGGGAAGTATGCCACATGAAGATGGAGGCAGAGATTGGAGCTATGCAGCTGCAAGTCGAGGAACACCAAAGATCAATGGCCACCATCAAAGCTAGGAAGAGGCAAGGAAGGATTCTATTTAGACTCTCAGAGGGAGCATGGCCTTACTGACACCTGATTTTGAACTTGCAGCATCCAGGACTGTGAAAGAACGCACATCTATTGTTGTTAGCCACCCAGTTTATGGTACTTCATTATAGCAGCCGTGGAAAACTAATACAGGCACTCACTCATTTCTTTCTTTCCATTTGATCGACATAGTCCAAAGTAAATAAAAGTGCCTAGATCCCTATGCAACCTCCATCCATATCAGCAGAAGTCTCTCTGCCTGTGGACCTCAGAGTTACTCCAGAGTCTTCAACTCCAAGCATGGTCTATAGATGCATAACCACTACTGTGGGGGTTGAATGGTCAGTGAAATTAATTTACACTAAAATGTGTTCTCATACCACAGATTAGGCTTTCACTAAACAATGGTGAAACCAGGGCAGATAAAATATAAAAAGTTTTCCCTAGCTATCACTGTGCATTTGAGATATCTAGAAGCTTTTATGAAATATCAGAAAGTGTTTTCCCATGATATATGCAAATAACCATTGATGTTGTGGGCAAGAGTTGTATTTTAATGAAAGAGACACTTGAAGTCAGAAAATCCCACAATCACTATTATGAAAGTAATTATCTGTCTCAGATCTTATTCTGAAAAAAAGAATAAAACAAGTTACCGATGCTCCTCACTACTTCACGCTTTTGAGCGTGTGTGTGTTTGATAAAATTAACAATGCAGGTAAAGTTCTTGGATCCTTTTTAAAATAAAAGGGATTATTTTTTCAGGGCATCCTGATTCTGACATTTTCTGAATTATATAGAAAGCTACACTTTTTTAAAACAATAAATGAAAATATTTTCCAATATATTGAGTTTAAAAAATCAAGTTACAAACAATATTGTAGTATAATCATATTGCTACTTTTAAAGACAAATAGGCATTTTTCTGTGAATAGAAAAAAATTGTAAGAATACCAAATAACCTAGTGTCTAAGATATTTAAGAATTCTTATCCTTGGATAATAGAATTGTGGGAGAGACTTACTGTTTTCTTTCTGTTTGTCTACATTTGCTAAGCTACATATAAAGAGCATCTGTTCTTGCAAATAAAATAAAGCATTTTTTAAACTATAAAATACAATCATCGCAGACAGGAGGCAGGACTAGATTGCAGCTCTCACTTGGTCAGACAGAGCAGCATGCAGAGGCTCGCATTGTGAGTTTTACCTCCAGATCAACTGCAAAAACAAACCATGAATCCTGAGAGGACCCACAGACCCTGTGAAGGAAGCAGACTGCTCCTACAGGACCTGGGAAACACCCCAAATACTGTGAGTGCCCCAACTGTGGAAGTGGAAAAAGGAGTTCCTCCTCTCCTGAACACAACCCCCACTGGGGAAACTCAAGGTCTGTCTGTGGGAGAAGTTTCCGACCTCACCTGGAGCTGAGTCAATCTAGAGAGCTGAATGAAATACAGGGGTAGAGGAAGGAGCAGGAAAGACCTTGGGAGCTCCATGGGTCCCCAAGCAGCCCATTCCTGCCTGGCACCACAGGGATCCTTGGAAAGGGCAGCCAGAGGAGTGGGGGAAAATGCCACAGGGAGAAGGAAATCTCCAGCTGAACTTTGTAAAAATTTGAACTGGATGAGAAGTCTCCTGGCTAGAACTCGGGGGAAGGCATGAAACTGGTGTGCAGACTCCATAGGTGGGGGAAGAACCCAGCCCTTTTTTTTTCACAACTGGGTGGTGGGTAGCCTGGGACAAGTTCTCAGGGCCTGCTCACCCACTGCCTGGAAACATACTGGAGGCTGTTAGTGTGAGCACCGTGGGAGTGAGACCAGCCCTTTAGTTTGTGTGGGACCTGGGTGATGCTCATGACCACCAGCTTTCCCCCACTTCCCTGACAACCTGCATGACTCCACAGAGGCAGCCACAATCCTCCTACATTCACAACTCCATTGATGTGGGAACATCAACCCCATCCCCCACAGCAGCCAAAGCAAGACCTGCTCAAAGAGAATCTGAGTTCAGACATGCCTAGCCCTGCCCCCACCTGATGGGCCTTCCCTAACCACCCTGGTAGCTGAAGACAAAGGGCATATAATCTTGGGAGTTCTAGGGCCCCAACTACCACTGGTTCCTCTCTATACTATCACAGCTGATGCTCTCTGGAAAGCACCACCTCCCAGCAGGAGGTCAACCAGCACAAAAACAGAGCATTAAACCACCAAAGCTAAGAACCCTCACAAAGTACATTTCACCCCTCTGCAACCCCCACTGAAATAGGCACTGGTATCCACAGCTGAGAGACCCATAGATGGTTCATATCACAGGACTCTGTGCAGACAAACCCCAGTACCAGCTCGGAGCTCATAATTCAATACTAACATTGAATGTAAATGGCTTAATGCTCCACTTAAAAGATATAGAATGGCAGAATGGATAAGAACTCACCAAGAAACTATCTGCTGCCTTCAGGAGACTCACCTAACACATAAGGACTCAATAAACTTAATATAAAGGGGTGAAAAGGCATTTCATGCAAATGAACACCAAAAGTGAGCAGGGGTAGATATTTGCCTATCAGACAAGAGCAGTTTAAAAAGACAAAGAGGGACATTATATAATAGGAAAGGCTTTGTCCAACAGGAAAATATCACAGTCTTAAACATATATGCACCTAACACTGGAGCTCCCGAATTTATAAAACAATTACTAATAGACCTAAGAAATGACATAATAGACAAATAGACAGCAACACAATAATAGTGGGGGACTTCAATACTCCACTGACAGCATTAGACAGGTCATCAAGACAGAAAGTCAATAAAGAAACAATGGATTTAAACTATATGTTGGAACAAATGGACTTAACAGTTAAATACAGAATATCTCACCCAACAACTGCAGAATACACATTCTATTCAACACCACATGGAACTTTCTCTAGATAGACCATATAATAGGCCCGAAAATGAGCCTCAATAAATTTAAGAAAGTTGAAATTATATCAAGCACTCTCTCAGACCACAGTGGAATAAAACAGGAAATCAACTCCAAAAGGAATGTTCAACACCATGCAAATACGTGGAAATTAAATAACCTGCTCCTGAATGAGCATTGGGTCAAAAATGAAATCAAGATGGAAATTTAAAAGCTCTTCAAACTGAACAACGATAATGATACACCCTATCAAAACCTCTGGGATACAGCAAAAGTGATGCTAAGAGGAAAGTTCACAGCCCTAAATGCCTACATGAAAAAGACTGAAAGTGCAAAATCTGACTTTCTAAGGTCACACCTCAAGGAACTAGAGAAACAAGAGCAAACCAGACCTAACCTAAGCAGAAGAAAGGAACTAACCAAGATCTGAGCAGAAGTAAATGAAATTGAACAAACAAAAAAAATACAAAAGCTAAATGAAACAAAAAGCTGGTTCTCTGAAAAGATACATAAAATTGATGGACCATTAGCAAGATTAACCAAGAAAAGAAGAGAGAAAATCCAAACAACCTCATTAAGAAACGAAATGGGAGATATTACAACTGACGCCACTGAAATACAAAAGATTATTCAAGGCTACTATGAACACCTTTACACACATAACTAGAAAATCTAGAAGAGATGGGTAAATTCCTGGAAAAAATACAACTCTCTTAGCTTAAATTAGGAAGAATTAGATACCTAAAACAGACCAATAACAAGCAGCAAGACTGAAATGGTAATTTTAAAATTACCAACCAAAAAAAAAAGTCCAGGATCAGACAGATTCACAGCAGAATTCTACCAGACATTAAAAGAAGAATTGGTACCAATCCTTTTGACACCATTCCACGAGACAGAGAAAGAGGGAAACCTCCCTAAATCTCTGAAGCCAGCATCACCCTATACCAAAACCAGGAAAGAGCATAACCAAAAAAGAAAACTACAGACCGATATCCTTGATGAACATAGATGCTAAAATCCTTAACAAAATACTAGCTAACCAACAATATATCAAAAAGATAACCCATCATGATCAAGTAGGTTTCACACCAGGGATGCAGGGATGATTTAACATAGGCAAGTCAATCAATGTGACACACACATAAAAAGAATTAAAAACAAAAATCACATGATCATTTCAATAGATGCAGAAAAAGCATTCAACAAAATCCAACATCTTTATGATTAAAACTCTCGGAAAAATCGGCATACAAAGGATATACCTCAGTGTAATAAAAACCATCTGTGACAAACACACAGCCAACATAATACTGAACAGGGAAAAGTTGAAAGCATTCCCTCTGAGAACTGGAACAAGACAAGGATGCCCACTCTCACCACTCCTCTTCAACACAATACTGGAAGTCCTAGCTAGAACAATAAGACAAGAGAAAGAAATAAAGGGCATCCAAATCAGTAAAGAGGAAGTCAAACTGTCACTGTTTGCTGACGATAACCTCAAAAACCCTAAAGACTCCCCCAGAAAGCTCCTAGAACTGATAAAAGAACTAGCAAATTTTCTGGATACAAGATTAACGTACACAAATCAGTAGCTCTTCTATATACCAACAGCGACCAAGTGGAGAATGAAATCAAGAACTCAACCACTTTTACAATAGCTGCAAAAAAAATAAAATACTTAGAAACATACCTAACCAAGGAGTGGTAATACCTCTACAAGGAAAACTACAAAAAACTGCTGAAATAAATTAGAAACAACACAAACAAATGGAAATATATCCTATGTTCATGGATGGGTAGAATCAATGTTGTGAAAATGATCATACTACCAAAAGCAATCTAAAATTTCAACACAATCCCCATCAAGAAACCACCATCATTCTTCACAGAATTATAAAAAACAGTTATAAAATTCATATGGAACCAAAACAGACCCGACATAGCCAAAGCAAAACTAAGCAAAAAGAACAAATCCGGTGGCATCACACTACCTGATTTCAAACTATACTATAAAGCCATAGTCAACATAGTACAATAGCATGGTACTGGTATAAAAATAGCCACATAGACCAATAGAAAAGAATAGAGAACCCAGAAATAAACCCAAATGCTTACAGCCAACTGATCTTCAACAAAGCAAACAAAAACATAAGATGGGGAAAGGACACCCTTTTCAACAAATGGAGCTGGGATAACTGGCTAGCCACAAGTGGGAAAACGAAACTGGATCCTCATCTCTCACCTTATACAAAACTCAACTCAAGATGGATTAAGGACTTAAATCTAAGACCTGAGAGTATAAAAATTTCAGAAGATAATATTGGAAAACTCCTTCTAGACATTGGCTTAGGCACGGATTTCATGACCAAGAACCCAAAAGCAAATGTATAAAAGCAAAGATAAATTGTTAGGACTAAAGAGCTCTTTCACTGCAAAAGGAACAGTCAGGAGAGTAAACAGACAACCCACAGAGTGGAAGAAAATCTTCATAATCTATACATCTGACAAAGGACTAATATCCAGAATCTACAACAAACTGAAAAATCAGTAAGAAAAAAATCCCATCCAAAAATGGGCTAAGGACATGAACAGACAATTCTCAAAAGAAGATATACAAACGGCCAACAAACACTAAAAAATTCTCAACATCACTAATGATCAGGGAAATGCAAATCAAAATCACAGTGCGATACCATCTAACTCCTGCAAGAATGGCCATCATCAAAAAATCAAAAAAAAAAACAGTAGATGCTGGCATGAATGCAGTCATCAGGGAACATTTCTACACTGCTGGTTGGAATGTAAACTAGTATAGCCATTATGGAAAACAGTGTGGAGATTCCTTAAAGAACCAAAAGTTGAACTACCATTTGATCCAGCAATCCCACTTCTGGGTAAATCTACCCAGAGGAAAAGAAGACATTACATGAAAAAGACACTTGCATATGCATGTTCGTAGCAGCAAAATTCGCCATTGCAAAATCATGGAACCAACCCAAATGTCCATCAATCAACAAGTGGATAAAGAAACTCTGGTATATACATACAATGGGATACTATGCAGCCATAAAAAGGAATGAATTAATGGCATTTGCAGTGACCCGGATGAGATTGGAGACTATTATTCTAAGTGAAGTAACTCGGGAAGGGAAAACCAAATGTTGTGTGTTCTCACTGAAATGTGGAAGCTGAGCTATAAGAACGCAAAGGCATAAGAATGATACAATGGACTTTGGGGATTTACAGGGATGGATGGGAGTTGGACAAGAGATAAAAGACTACAAACTGGGTGCAGTATATACTGCTCGGGTGATGGGTGCACCAAAATCTCACAAGTCACCACTGAAGAACTTAGTTATGTAACCAAATACCACGTGTACCCAATAACTTATGGCGAAATAAAGATAAAATAAATAAATACAAGAATGTCTCAACTCCTCAAACAATTATGCCAGTGTTTTAAAAATATGTACCTGCTTTTATTATCAACTGTCAGATTTTACCAAATAGTAAACCACAAATATGTTTAAAGTATCTATTTTCATAAAATAATATATTCTTGGGAAGTTAGTTAAATAATATTGAAAAAATGATTTACCAAATGGTAAACCACAAATATGTTTAAAGAATCTATTCTTATAGAATAAGATATTGTCAGGAAGTTAATTAATTTAAAAAAAAATAGATTTTACCAAATGGTAAACTACAAATATGTTTAATTAGTCTATTCTCATAGAATAATAAATTCTCAGGAAGTTAATTGAGTAAATATTGAAGGAAAAAAAAGAAAAGAAAACATAGGACAGACCAGGAAAGATGCCGTTTGGTCCAGGCCACACTGAAACCCAACTTAAGAAGAAATAATGAAAGGAATAGGCAGTGTAGAAGGCAGCTGGGAGGAACCAGCTCCAGAAGTGCAAAATCCTAAGTGGGGTGCAGAAGGAATGTCACTAAGAAATATGTTACAATCTTTAGCATTTGAAGGTTTTTAAAAATAGGACTTGAATGAAATAACTGTGGAAATTATGGTTACCGAATAGAATGTAAATGTTATAAACACTGACACAGTAAAAATAGTACTTGAGAGGTGGGGAGGGGAAAAGAGGTGAGGAGAGGTGTTCAGAGTGTTAATTTCTTCATCTTTATAATAAGGAGTCATTCAGCACTGTCAAAAATGGAGACATGGAGTTATAAAACACACACAAAGATTTCAGTTTCTTAATATCTTCCTAGTCTTTTTTCATAACCTTAAAACAATCTTTTAAAAACCAATAACTCTTGAGGTGAAGAAACGTTTATACAAGTTCAACAATTTCTATAAATTCACTTGTTTCTTTTTCTTCCTAATTTCATATAAAACCAAAGTTAATACTAAAAGGAACATATTGATCTGATTCTATTTTATGAAATTACTGCTTGCCCTGTATCCACATGTACAGTGTATATAAATAGAATAATGAACACCAAATGCTACTGCTGAAAATTTCTGAGTGGTGGAATTGAGGGTGCAGGAATTTTTGTTCTTCTCTATGCTTCTATAAATTTGCAAGACAAAAACATCAAAAGTAAAAAATATAGATATACTCAATCAATTTTATCCTTTCAATAAGGATTGAGTTAACTTATTTTCTGAATAGTGTTAACCCAGTAGAAGGGGAGATTTGAGTAGTGGCATCCTCCTCACAGAAGAATCATTCTTTTGGCCAGTGCAGTGGCTCATGTCTGCAATCCCAGCACTCTGAGAGGCCTAGGAGGGTAGATTTCTTGAGGTCAGGAGTTTGAGACCAGACTGGCCAACATAGTGAAACCCTATCTCTATTAAAATACAAAAATTAGCTAAGCATGGTAGCAGGAGCCTGTAATCCCACTTACTTAGGAGGCTGAGGCAGGAGAATTGCTTGAACTCCAGAGGCGGAGGTAGAGGCTGCAGTGAGCAGAGTGCACCACTGCACTCCAGCCTGGACCTGGATGACACAGCGAGACTCTGTCTCAAAAAAAAAAAAAAATCATTCTTTTTATTGCAGTGAATTTGAGGCATTAGGCCTTCTTCTTAGCATGTCACACCTATTGCCTGATTGGTGCAGCGTACTCAGTCTCCCAAAAGATCCAGAGGAGGTCAGAAGAGGGCCCTACTGCTGCATCGCTTCATGTTTTAAAACTGCTTATTGGTATTCACAGCCTCATGGAATTCAGTGGCTGGTTATATTATAAATTGGAAATTGGCCTAAAAGATGTATAATCAGGAATAAGAAAAAGGATGCTCTTAGAGAGGCAAGAATAAAGCTTATTAAGGAAAGAAGACATTGAAAATATCTTAAATGTCAGCATCTATGAGTCAATAATGTCAATCAGTATCATGACAAGAAAATATATTTTGCTACTGGAACCTAGTATAATAATTTTTTTTTTTATCCTTCCACTTACAGGAAGTTTGGTCCTTTTTTTATGTTTAGAGATAGAGTTTCGCCATGTTGCCCAGGCTGGTCTCAAACTCCTGGCCTCAATCAATTCACCCGCCTCCGCCTCCCAAAGTGCTGGGATCACAGGCATGGGCCACCACACCCAGCTAAGAAAGGTCAGTTCTTAAGTGAACAACAAAAATGGCTATCTTCTTTTGACATAAATCTTTTGACAAATTATGCCTACATTTCCAAATTATAATGGTCAATGATTACAATTAAAATGAAAATCTAGGTCTTCAATTTTAAGGAAGCTGTTTGTCTTCACACACATGGAACACTGTAAGTTCTCAGAATAGAACTTTCTCTTCTACACTAGCAATTCCTTTTTTGTTGTTGTTGTTGTTGTTGTTGTTTTGTCCTTTTGAGAGAGAGTGAGAGAAAGAGAGAGAGGCAGGGTCTTGCTCTGTACCCAGGCTAGGGGGAAATGGTGCAATCATAGCTCATTGTAACCTGAACTCTTGGTCTCAAAAATTCTTCCCACATCAGCCATCCAAGTAGCTGGGACTATAGGTAAGTGCCACTATGCCTGGCTAATTTTTTCACTTTATTTTTTATTTTTTGGAAACACAGGGTCTCACTATGTTGCCCCGGTTGGTCTCAAACTCCTGGGCTCAAGCAGTCCTCCTGCCTGGCCTTCTAGATTAGTCTGTTCTCACACTATTATAAAGAAATACCTGAGACTGCGTAATTTATAAAGGAAAGATATTTAATTGACTCACAGTTCTGCACAGTTAGGGAGGCCTCAGGAAACTTACAATCATGGCAGAAGGCTAAGGGGAAAGCAAGCTTGGACCTTCTCACATGGCGGCAGGAGAGAGTGTGAGTGCAGGAAAAACTACAATTTATAAAATCATCACATTCACTCATGAGAACAACATGGGGAAACCACCCCCAAAATCCAATCACTTCCCTTCTTCGACAGGTAGGGATTACAGGTCCCTCCCTCCACATGTGGGGATTACAATTCAAGACGAGATTTGGGTGGGAACACAGAGCCAAACCATATCATCTCCTACAGCACTGGGATTACAAGTGTGAGCCACCACATCCAGCCAGTAATTCCCTTTAACTATTTTTGCAAAGCTTTATATTCTATGTATCAAAACATCGAACAAAGAAGGCAGCATCAGCCAGTAACTGAATATTCAGTAAGCTCACTTCCCACGTAAGATGTCCCTTTGCTCTTCCTGCATCTTCCGCCATGATTGTAAGGACTCCGCAGCCATGTGAAACTATGAGTCAATTAAACCTCTTTCCTTTATAAATTACCCAGTCTTGGATATGTTTTTATTAGCAGCATGAGAACAGACTTATTCAGTAAACTGGTATCGGTGGA
Source organism: Piliocolobus tephrosceles (assembly GCF_002776525.5). Taxonomy (NCBI): domain Eukaryota; kingdom Metazoa; phylum Chordata; class Mammalia; order Primates; family Cercopithecidae; genus Piliocolobus; species Piliocolobus tephrosceles. The sequence continues at coordinate 32,020,385 of NC_045440.1, read as the reverse complement.
GTAGAGTGCTGCTGTAAAGATAACCAAAAACGTGGAAGTGACTTTGAAACCAGGTAACAGGCAGACGTTGGAACAGTTTGGAGGGTTCAGAAGAAGATAGGAAAATGCAGAAAAGTTTTGAAACTTCCTAGAGACTTGGAGGGCTCAGAAGACAGTAAGATGTGGGAAAGTTTGAAACTTCCTAGAGACTTGTTGAATGACTTTCACCAAAATGTTGATAGTAATATGGACAATAAAGTCCAGGCTGAGGTAGTCTCACATGCAGATGAGGAACTTGTTGGGAACTGGAGTAAAGGTCACTCTTGCTATGCAAAGAGACTGGCATCATTTTGCCCCTGTCCTAGACAGCTGTGGAACTCTGAACTTGAAAGAGAAGATTTAGGGTATATGGTGGAAAAATTTCTAAGTGGCAAAGGGTTCAAGAGAAAGCAGAGCATAAAAATTTGGAACATTTGCAGCCTGACCATGAAGTAGAAAAGAAAAACCCATTTTCTGGGGAGAAATTCAAGGGGGCTATAGAAATATGCATAAGTAACAAGAAGCCAAATGTTAATCACCAAGACAATGAGGAAAATGTCTCTAAGGCATGTCAGAGACCTTCACACAGCCCCTCCCATCACAGGCCTGAAGACCTAGAAGGGAAAAATGGTTTCTTGGGCTGGATCCAGGGCCCCTCTGCTCTATGCTGCCTTGGGACATGGTGCCCTGTGTCCCAGCTGCTTTAGCTCCAGCTGTAGCTAAAAGGGGCCAACACAGAGCTCTGGGAGTTGCTTCAGAGGGTGCAAGCCCCAGGCTTTGGCAGCTTTCACATAGTATGGAGCCAGTGGGTGCAGAGATGTCAAGAATTGAGGTTTGAAAACCTCCGCCTAGATTTCAGAGATGTATGAAAAGGCATGGATGTCCAGGCAGAAGATTGCTGCAGGGGTGGAGCCCTCACAGAGAACCTCTGCTAGGGCAGTACACAATGGAAACGTGGGGTCAGAGGCCCCAGAGTGCCTATGGGGGAATCCCTAGTGGAGCTGCGAGAAAAGGGCCATCCTTCTGATTCACCCATATCTTGCACCATGCACCTGGAAAAGCCTCAGACACTCAACACCAGCCTGTGAAAGCAGCCAGAAGAGGGGCTGTACCCTCAAAGCCACAGGGGTGGTGCTGCCCAAGGCTTTGGGAGCCCACCTCTTGTATCAGCGAAACCTGGATGTGAGACATGGAGTCAAAGGAAATCATTTTGGAGCTTTAAGATTTAATGACTGCCCTATTGGATTTCAGACTTACATGGGGACTGTAACCCTTTCCCTTTGGCCATTTTCTCCCATTTAAAATAGATGTATTTACCCAATGCCTGTACCCACATTGTATCTAGGAAGTAACTAATTTGCTTTTGATTTTACAGGCTGATAGTCAGAAGGGACTTGCCTTGTCTCAGATGAGAGTTTGGATTGTGGACTTTTGAGTTAATGCTGAAATGAGTTAAGACTTTGGGGGGCTGTTGGGAAGGCATGATTGGTTTTGAAATGTGAGGACATGAGATTTGGGAGGGACCAGGGATGCAATGATATGGTTTGGCTGTGTCCCCACCCAAATCTCATCTTAACTTGTAGCTCCCATAATTCCCACGTGTTGTGGGAGGGAACCGGTGGGAGGTAATTGAATCATGGGGGCAGGTTTTTCCCATGCTGTTCTCATGATAGTGAATAAGTCTCAGGAGATCTGATGGTTTTACAAAGAGGAGTTTCCCTGCACATGTTTCTTTTGCCTGGTGCCATGTAAGATGCTCTTTGCTCTTCCTTCATCTTCTGTCATGATGTGGCCTCCCCAGCCATGTGGAATGGTGAGAGCAAGTTCACTGTAAGAGCAAGTTCGGTTTGCACTTCTTCTCCCCAAATCTACCCCAATGCATATCAGGGTTGGGATTCCAGCCTAGAACCCAGCACAAGGGCATTCCCCTCAAAGTGTTTGAAAACCACCATTTAAGTACTGCTATTTAAATGTGTTAAATGTTTAATATTCCCAGGTGAAATTAACGGCGCAGTCTCTGTCCCTGGTCTCCCGGAACAGGATAGGGAAGAATATTAGGTATGAGTTCAAAAATTCTGTGAGTCTGGTAAGTACAAGGGTCCGAGCAAATCAATCATTAAATACTGTCTGGGCACAGTGGCTCATGTCTATAACCCCAGCACTTTGGTAGGCGAAGGCAGGCAGATCATTTGAGATCAGGGGTTCAAGACCAGCCTGGTCAACATCGTGAAACCCCATCTCTACTAAAAATACAAAAATTAGCCAGGTGTGGTGGTGGGCACCTGTAATCTTACATACTGGAGAGGCTGAGGCAGGAGAATCACTTGAACCCAAAAGGCGGAAGTTGCAGTGAGCCAAGTTAACACCACTGCACTCCAGCCTGGGCAACAGAGCGAGACTCTGTCTAAAAAAAATAAAATAAAATCATTAAATACCACAGAATGAAGAGGGTGGAAAGAGCCCAGGATTGGGAGTCACATGTCCCTGGGTTCCTAATTTCCTCTCTGCCAATTCTGTGCTCTTTTGGCTAAATGGCTTCACCCTTATGAGTCTGAGTTTTTGCATTTGTCAAAATAAACCCTTACTGTGCCTTCTAACTCTAGTTTATAAATTCTGACCTAACTAATTAGCCCAGTAAAGCATTGAAGATATTTCTGGTAGAGAAGCAGCCTGATTTAGTGAAGATGCTAGAAAAGTGGATCCTGAGAGAGACAGAGTCAGTGCCGCCATGGCTGAGGAGGAACAGCAGGATGCCAAGGGCATGCAACAGTCCTAAGCACAACTGCAGAGAAGCCCACGCAGGATATGAAACATCCCAAGAAATGAGGAGCCCAGATAAGACTTTTGGTTCACATTAGCACTCAAAACAAATATTTTTCTGTAGACTTTATTAATAACGCAGTCACCTCAGGGTTGGAGGTCTGCCCTTTATTCATCTGAGGAGGACTCTGACTTCTCCAGAATATGTAATGGAATCCCTTTGCAGCTACAGCTCTGCCCCAGTGCTCTCTGTTAAAGGTGAAATGAGGAGAAATATGGGCAGAATCCAAGTTTTGGAGAAATCTAAGATCACAGAAGTAATATTTTTAATTGCTTTTAGTGTGAAAAGAATGAAAAGATTTCCTAAAGCAGGCATTTGACCACCCTATATCCACCATACCCACGTTTTCCTCATCTTTATCCATAAAACCATGCACACCCACGTGCATATATACTCACATGCACACATTCTACTGCCTCAATATTGTCTCTCTTGAAGATGCGTATTTACCTTCTCAAAAATATATGCATCAGGGTGGGGCTTGGTAGCTCATACCTGTAATCCCAGTGATTTGGGAAGCAGAGGTGGGAGGATTGCTTGAGCCCTGGAGTTGGACAGCAGCCTGGGCACCATAACAATACCCCAATCTCTACAAAAAGAAGTTCTTTTTTAATTATCTAGGAGCAGTGACATGCCCCTGTAGTCCCAACTACTTGGAAGGCTGAAGCAGAAGGATCCCTTGAGATCAGGCGGTTGAGGCTGCAATGAGCTATGATCTCACCATTGCACTGCAGGGCAACACGGTAAGATTCTGTCTCAAAAAAAAAATGAATTGTGTATCAGATTCCATTGTATATTTCAGAAAAATCCATATGAAAGGACAACCTCTGCTCCCTCGTACACTATTGTTATTAGGTCAACATTAGAATAAAGAGTGGACCTGGAAATGTTAGGACAAAATAGCCCCAACCTAGCCAGTTAACCATGAAACCTCTGCTCACCAGAATCTCCACCAGGCAGATGATATAAGGATTTGTTAGTCAATGGCAAAAAGGGCATCCACATGCACAGTTCTAATATGATCGACTGAACCCTAGCACTCCTATATCTGAAATAAGTAGTGAATGAGCTTAACTAGTGGAATTTTTTTTTATAAAGAAAACTGAAATTCTGTACATAAAGGGTTCCAAGCATTTATCGTTCATATTAGATCTTTTTTCAAGACTCCAAAGATAAAATAGCTCAGAGTCAAAGAGAGTATATTAAACTTCGCGTTAGCCTGAGGCCCTCCTTCTTCCTTTATCATTTATTTATATCTGTCGTCATTTTGAAAAAGAATTTGTTGCTGAGTAAAAATGTGTACAAAGAACCAGCCAACCCTGTGTCACACGATGTTTGAGAGTAAATTATCTGCCTGTCTCTGGTTTTCTAAGCTAAATTTAGAGCACACTGCAGACCTTCACAGCAGTGAGCAAGACAGATTGGAAGTCTCATTTTTGCACCAATCTCTTCTTTAAATTCTTGGATCTGCAAGATCTTAGCGACTCCCTCTGCCAGGATTTGGTGCCCCTAATTCCCACAGGGTTTTAATCCTGAGTTTTCTTTCTCCTTTCAGCTCTCAGCATCTCATGATTCTTTAGCTACAAAGTTCCACTCAACTCTGACTCCACATATCCCAGCTCCTAGCAGACTATCTTGATGAGTGCTCCTTTTGAGCCATCTGCACTTGCCCAGGCCAAAACTGGGTGTGTTGGCATCAAAAAAAAGAAACTTCGAGGCTCAACTGGACTCACCTCCAACATTCAACCACTCCTTCTCTCTTGGACTTCAACCCTGACGGATATGGTTTGGCTCTGTGCCCCCGCCACCCGCCACCCAAATCTCATATCAAACTGTAATCCCCATGTGTTGGAAGAGGGGCCTGATAAGAGGTGATTGAATCAGATACGGTTGTTTAAAAGTGTGTAGCACTTCCCCTGTCCCTCACTCTCTCCTGCCACATGGTAAGATATGCCTGCTTCCCCTTCACCTTCCACCATGATTGTAAGTTTCCTGAGACCTCCCCAGCCATGCTTCCTGAACAGCCTGTAGAACTGTGAGTCCATTAAACCTTTTTTCTTTATAAATGACCCAGTCTCAGGTAGTTCTTCATAGCAATGTGAAACGAACTAACACACTGGCTTAGGCTTTAGTTTCCTTATCTGAAAAATGGGGATTATATCTACTCTGCCTACACCTGTGAGTTTGTTGTATTAATCAAATATAACAAAATGATGAATGTGAATGTACTTTAAAATCTTAAAAAATAAATGTACATGAATATAATAATTCTAAAACTTGGACTTTATTTTTAGAATTTTTAATTTGTAACATTGCATAATAGAAAAAAACTTCTCTGTCAGAAAAAAAAGTTTTGTCACTAATTTGCGTGTGATTTAGGATAAGTTCTTTGACTTCTCTGAACCTCAGTGTCTTCATCTGTGACCTTAATTGGTACTCCTTTCTTTGAAAGTAACAGAAGTCCTCTTTAAATTGAGGAAAATAGGCCAGGCACAGTGGCTCATGTCTGTAATCCTAACACTTTGGGAGGCTGAGGCAGGTGGATCACTGGAGGTCAAGAGTTCGAGACCAGTCTGGCCAACATGGTGAAACCCTCTCTCTACTAAAAATACAAATATTAGCCGGGATTGGTGGCACACGCTTGTAATCCCAGATACTTGGGAGGTTGAGGCAGGAGAATCGCTGGAACCCAGAAGGCGGAGGTTGCAGTAAGCCAAGATCACTTCACTGAACTCCAGCCAGGGCGATAGAGTGAGACTCTATCTCAAAATAAATAAATAAACTGAAGAAAATGAGGTGTGACATAAGAGAACATCGGGCTATTTTACAGAACCCAAGGACAGGAAGTGCAGTCCAGCCTGATGAGCAAAGAGGACCTGGAAATACAATATCCTTAGGAACCCAGGCAACCTGTTACTTTATATCCTGGAGACCTTGATATGGTGTGGAAGTTTGTCCTCTCTAAATCTCATGTTGAAATGTGGTCTCTAATGTTGGAAGTGGCGCCTGGAGGAGGTGTCTGGATCATGGGTACAGATCCCTCATCAGTGGCTTAGCACTATCTCCTTGGTGATGAGTGATTTCTCACTCTGAGTTCACACGAGATCTGGTTGTTTAAAAGTGTGTGGGAACACCCACTTCTCTCTCTTGTTCCCTCTTGCCTGGTGACATGCCTGCTCCCACTTTGGCTTCGCCATGAGTAGAAGCTCCCTGGGGCCTCCCCAGAAGCCAAGCAGATGCAGTGCCATGCTTCCTATACAGCCAGCAGAACTGTGAGCCAATTAAACCTCTTTCCTTTATAAATTACCCAGCCTCAGGTATTTCTTTATGGCAATGCCAGAACAGCCTAATACAGACCTCATTGGTTATCACGTATGTGTCTTTTTACGAGCTAGATTTCTTAACATCTCCATGCATATGGCATAAAATAGCTGTCACCATTCCAATTAATTGGAATCCAGTTGTTCTGTCCCAGGAAAGAACAGCTGACTGGCCCAACATAGGTCCAGGGTCTCAGATGGAGAACAGTATCATAGTGAAACATGGCCTCTGGGGCTTGCCACTATGAACGAGAAGCAATTTTCAGAGACAAAGGGCATGGGTTTAACAGAAATCTGAAACATGTTATAGTGAATACTGTGCCCCATCATACAACACCCTGTTCAGAAATGAATGATTTATTTGCTCTGGTTCTGTGGGTGCTCCCTGCAGACAGCCCTCAGTTGACATCACTCTCTGGCAATTGTCCTTGAAGAAAAAGAGCCACCTGACTTTGTCGAAGGTCATATCCCTTCCCAAAGGCAGCACACCTCCAATGACTACCTGATTTTCGGGCCCCTCTCCCACTCTGAGAGGAAAAGCCATCCCAACTCCAGTGATGGCTGCAATCTTTGTAGTAACAACATTGCAGCCAACTTCTTCCTCTATCAATGTCTGCTTCCTTCCCTTTCCCCACAGGTACTAAACCCTCAGACACTCTCTAATAAAGCTCCCACCTTCCAGTCTCCACTTCAGGTCTGCTTCCTGGAGAATCCAGCCTGCAACATGTGTGCATGGCATATGTGACTCAGAGATGCAATCTTAGGATGATAACGCCTGTCACACAATGCATTCAACTCAAAGATGTTCAATGAATATTAGTTTATTTTCCTCCTGTCAGCTTGCCCAGAGGATAATTTCACAGAAAAGCAAGTCACTAAACTCTCCAGGATCAGAACCCTTTTCTGTATGACTCTCTGATTTAAGACTAGAAATTACAATTACAGGATCAATTTCCTTCTATCAGATAGCAAGAGCCAAGCAGAGCATCAGCAGCTGGGCCAAAATGAGGGCACTCATTGTTATCTGATGGAATTCTTGAATGGTCTAATTCCTGAGGCCAAAATGAGGCAAAGGAGACCTTGCCTGTCAGTAACATTGGGCCCTGCTCCTCCTGCCGTTTACGTTACCCCACCAGGCCTTGAGAGCAGGGACTGAGATCATCACACATAGTTTTTGGAAGGTTAATCAGCAAGAATGCATCAAGTGCCCACTCTGTGCCAGACTCACATATTAGGTAGATAGATGAGGTTAGGCTTTATAAAAATGTAGTCACTCTGTGGCACCTGCCTGGGATCCCAACTATTCAGGAGACTGGGGCAGGAGGATCACTAGAGCCCAGGAGTCCAAGGCTACGGTGAGCCATTATCATACCACTGCACTCCAGCCTGGTTGTCATACCACTGCACTCCAGC